>NW_024068675.1:0-104234 GCF_009389715.1 Phoenix dactylifera
ATTATATGAAATCCTAATAAGCCAAGATCGTCTTAATAGTATAACCAAATAATGTAGAAAATATAATCTTGGTATAGAAGAATACCTGTCATGCTATATCCAATATGTCTGAAGATGTCCTTAGGTGCCCAAATGTTCACCCTCCGATGTTGATCCACACAGGAATGGGTTCAAGACTCTAGCTCCACCAAAACTTGATTCTAGTTGTTCAATCCTTCCAAAGGATTTAATTGGCTGATTTTCCTTCACTTCCTTCTTCCTTTCTACCTCTAAAACATTCACTAGCCTTTTTGTCCTAAAGAAGACCCTCTTGTCTTGGGTTAGGACAAAAGAGAGAGGCTTGTAAGAAAGAAGGGATAAGGAAGAGAGAAGGAGAGGCTTTTTCTTGGATGATCTCTAGAACCCCAAGGCACCTCCTTATTTATAAGAGATGGAGGGATGCATCATAAAGGGATGCATCCCATCCACACAACTCATCATGATGAGGCATGTGCCAAGAGATGCATCCCATCATGATGGGGTGCTAAGGAGAAGGGTGTATCAACTTCTTTCTCACATCTCCCTCTTAAATCCTGATGATCCAAGGGCCCAAATGCAGTGAACCAAAGCCAATGGTCCAGATCTAGGTGCCATCTAATGGTCCAGATCAAGACATCATCATCCAGGGTGCCATCCAATGGTCCAGAAGTAAGATGCCATCACCGATGGTCCAGATTCAGGCGCTGAGCAACGGTTCAGATCTTTCATCCAGAGAGCCATCCAATGGTCTAGATTCAGGCGCTGAGCAACGGTCCAGATCTTTCATCCAGAGAGCCATCCAGTGGTCCAGATTCAGGCGCTAACCAGTGGACCAGATCCTTCATCCAGGAAGCCATCCAATGGTCCAGATGAAGGCGCCAACCAGTGGACCAGATCCTTCATCCAGTAAGCGATCCAATGGTCCAGAAGTGAAGGCCCTATCAAACCCAATCCAATTGGGTTTAACCAACTTAAAGAAAACATTAAACCTAATCAAATCAGGTCTAATACAAGCCAAATGGGTTCCAACTCTTGGCTAACCCATATTAGGTCATGATCTATTCATATTAGATCAACCTAATCTAAGAATCAGATTCAAATTTAATTTGAATCAGGAGCTAGGGTTTGCAACACGTGCTAGCATGTTCATCTTGCAAACATGATCTAATCCAATTAGACCCTTGATCAATTCACTTGTGTGTGACCCATTGGGTTCCTTATCTTAGCCAGCAGTAGGTGCAGGTGCAAGTTGACCTAACCTGATTAGAATACCTCTAATCCAATTTAGGTTCAATTTAGTGCTAAACCTGACTTAGCAATCAGAACCTTTCTGATGCTTTGATCTAATCAAACTCTTTGATCCGATCAACCCACAAGATAAGATTGACGTCTAGCAACGTATCATGTCTACCCGGAAGATGAGGAATGTATTGGACAAATCTAAACATACCCTTCAGTGGCAAGTTACCGTGCAATTCAATCCCTCAGTCATACTACATCCTGAATAAGTGCATGAGTATGGATCAATATCAAACTCAATCACTTATTCATGTCTCTCTCAATCTTTTATATGATAATTCAAACAATGAAACATTAGAAACTCTTTCTAATATTCATTTTGCTTTGATCAAAGGCTTCTTGAATCATCATAAGATTAGAGTAAGTAGGATGTTACCTTCTCTTACTAGAAGTGACTGATTCCTTGTTGACCTACTCACAACCTTCGTACAAAATCCACCATATCCAGAATATCCCGTACACAACGCAATGTCGTGAATGAGAGTAAACCAAAATATAGGTTCAAGTGTACAAGGTACCATGGTGATCTCAGGTCTAAGGATCACTTGCACAACTCCCACTATGAGAACCATCTTTTGACAATTAAGTAAGAATCCATAAGATGTTCTCATGGCTGGTCATTTTAGTGAACTCATTCCTCTAATGAGCACCCACATCTTTGTATTAGTGTCTCACACAAGTGATTGTGAGATCAATCACCCTCTACATTGAGCATACATAAGATGTGCCAGTCTTTCCAGTAATATTGATCCCCGACTCAATATACCAATTTGACTGGGAATATTCTAAATTAGGATTTTAGGATTTTAGGTCTCACTGGTATGATCTCATCATAACCCTAAAACCAATGTCCTAATTTATGGGGTTCATCATCCAATAATAAAATAGATAAGCAGCAAATGATGAAACACAATGCCTTTATTGATATATATCGAGTGTCAAAGTACATGATTTGGAGGATTACAAAGAGAAACCCATCAAATGATTGGCTTATAGGGCATCTACTCTTTCAATCTCCCACTTGCACTAAAGCCAATCGCCCTTATATTTTAACCCCATACAATCGAGGTGACGATTGAATTGCTGCTGTGGTAGAGCTTTAGTAAATGGGTCTGCTATATTGTTCTTTGTGTCTACTCGTTCAATCTTGACGTCTTGTCTTTCGATTATCTCTCGAACAAGGTGGAAGCGTCTCAAAATGTGCTTGGATCTATGATGAGACCTTGGTTCCTTAGCCTGTGCAACAGCTCCAGTGTTATCGCAATAAACTGGGACTGGTCCGGCAATCTCAGGAGCTACACCCAGCTCTGTGATGAACTTCTTCATCCAGACTGCTTCCTTAGCAGCTTCACTAACAGCTATGTATTCTGCCTCAGTAGTTGAGTCAGCTACAGTTTGCTGTTTGGAACTTTTCCAACTCACAGCTCCACCATTCAAAGTGAAGATATATCCAGAGATTGACTTGCTATCATCTGGATCAGATTGAAAGCTAGAATCTGAATAGCCTTCTAGTTTCAATTCTGATCCTCCATAAATCAGAAAAACATCTCTAGTCCTTCTCAAGTATTTGAGAATGCTTTTTACAATTTTCCAATGATCCTCTCCGGGATCTGCCTGAAATCTACTTACCATACCCAAGGCATAAGCTACATCAGGCCTGATACATAACATAGCATACATGATCGACCCTACTGCTGAAGCATAGGGAATAGAACTCATTCTATTCCTCTCTTCAGATGTCTTAGGAGACATCTTCCTAGAGAGTTGTATGCCATGTCCTATAGGTAAGAAACCTTTCTTACTTCCATCCATGCTGAACCTCTTCAGCACATTATCTATGTACCTAGACTGGGACAAACCTAGCATCCTTTTAGATCTATCTCTATAGATCCTTATACCAAGTATATAGGATGCTTCACCCAAGTCTTTCATGGAAAATTTCTTTGATAGCCAAGTCTTGACCGATTGCATCATTGGAACATCATTTCCAATGATCAATATATCGTCCACATATAATATCAAGAAGACAATAGCACTCCCACTAGTCTTCTTGTACACACAAGGTTCATCTATATTTTTAATGAAGCCAAACTCTTTGACTATCATGTCAAAATAGATGTTTCAACTCCTAGATGCCTGCTTTAATCCATAAATGGATTTCTTAAGCCTACATACTTGATTTGCTCTCCCTCTTGAGACAAATCCCTCTGGCTGTGTCATATAAACCTCTTCCTCAAGGTGACCATTAAGGAAGGCGGTTTTGACATCCATCTGCCAGATCTCATAATCATAGTATGCAGCTATAGCAAGCATAATCCGAATAGATTTGAGCATAGCTACTGGCGAAAAAGTTTCATCATAATCAATGCCTTGTTTTTACCTGAAACCTTTTGTCACTAGCCTGGCCTTGTAGGTTTCTACTTGGCCGTCAGCTCCTATCTTCTTCTTGTATACCCATTTGCACCCTATTGGAATCACTCCCTCAGGTGCATCAACTAAAGTCCACACTTGGTTTGTATACATAGAATCTATCTCAGATTTCATGGCGTCCAGCCATCTGTCAGAGTCCCTACTCTTGACAGCTTCCGAATAGGTCAGAGGGTCATCGTTATCAACGATGTGGGCTTCATCATTCTCAATGATAAACCCATACCTCTCAGGTGCATTTCGCACTCTTTTTGACCTTCGGAGAGGAGTAGTGTGTAGTGGCTGTACCTCTTCCATGGGTACATCTGGTTGAGGATTATTATGTGTCTCACCTTGTAGGTCTTGAACTTCATCAAGTTCAATTCTTCTATCCTTGCCCTTTTCTAAGAAAAACTCTTTTTCCAAGAAAGTGGCATGCCTAGCAACAAATACCTTTTGTTCGGTAGGATTATAGAAGATATATCCTAAACTGTCTTTAGGATAACCTACAAATATACATTTGTCCGATCTAGCACTTAGCTTATGTCCAAAATTTCTTTTGACATAAGCATGACAACCCCATATCTTAAGATACTTAAGATTAGGTTTCTTTCCTTTCCATATCTCATATGGAGTGCTAGATACAGACTTAGATGGTACTTTATTTAATACTAATGCAGCAGTTTCTAGGGCATGTCCCCAGAAGGAAATTGGAAGATTTGTGAAGCACATCATGGACCGTACCATATCTAATAAGGTACGATTCCTTCTTTCAGCTACACCATTTAATTGTGGCGTATATGGAGGTGTCCATTCAGAGAGTATACCCTTTAATTTAAGATAGTCTAAAAATTCACTAGAAAGGTATTCTCCTTCTCGATCAGATCGAAGGATTTTAATACACTTCCCAGTTTGTTTTTCGACCATACTTTGATACTCTTTAAATTTATCAAAGGCTTCGGATTTATGTTTCATTAGATACACAAAACCGAACCTTGATAAGTCATCAGTAAATGTGATGAAGTAAGAGTATCCACCTCTAGCTGGAGTTGACATAGGACCGCACACATCAGTGTGTACGAGTTCTAACAACTCACTTGCCCTTTCTCCATGTCCCGAGAATGGAGACTTGGTCATTTTACCCATAAGACAAGATTCACAAGTTCTTAATGATTCAAAATCATAAGGGTCAAAGAATTTATCTTTATACAACTTGTGTAACCTTGTCTCACTAATATGACCTAATCGGTAATGCCAGAGGAGGGTATTATTAATATTCTCTCTTTTTCTTTTATTATCTTTGCCAATATGAAATATTACATTATTAAGACATAATACTAAAAAACCATTTTCCATAGTGCCATGACAATAATACTCATTAGATAAAGAAATAGAGCAACAATTGCTCTTTCCATTTATTTCGAATCCTTTCTTAAGCAACAAAGGAATTGAAATTACATTTCTAATGATTTTTGGCATAAAATAACAGTCTTCTAGCTTCAAGAACTTTCCGGAGGGTAGCTCCAGTATGTAGGTGCCAACAGCTTCAGCCTGGATGGATTCTCCTCCAGCACCATATAGCTCGAAGTCACCTTTCTTCAGACTTCTAATTTTCTGCAGTCCATGCAAAGATTTGCATATGTGAGAACCACAACCGGTATCCAATACCCATGAATTAGAATCAGAAGAACTTAATGTCATATTGGCATGTAATAAAAACTTACCTTTTGATGCAACACTTGCATCAGGCTTCACACTTGCAAGAAAGCTCTTGCAGTTCCTTTTCCAATGCCCCATCTTGCCGTAGTGGAAACAGGTACTAGGTCCAGAGATTTTTTTTCCCTTCTTCTTTTTGATGCGACTCATAGGGTTTAGTTTTTTCTTTGAACCCTTGTTGCCTGACTTCTTCTTTGAGCTCTCACCAACAAGAAGGATCGGACCCTTGTCCTTCTTGATGTGAGATTCTGCTGTTTTCAGCATATTTAGAAGCTCAGTTTGTTCATGTGATAATTCACGACAAACTGCGAGAATGAGTCGGGTAGTGATTGCAGGATCAAATCCTGACTGAGCTCACTGTCCATAGCAAAGCCAAGTTGACTCAATCGAGTGATTAAATCTATAACCTTTAAACAGTGGTCTTGCACAGACGATCCCTCGATCATTCTAGCACGGAACAACTGTTTAGATATCTCATATCTAACAGTTCTGCTCTGCTCACCATATAACTCCTTCAAGTTAAGGAGTATGGAGTGAGTATCCATGCTATCATGCTGCCTCTGCAATTCATTATTCATAGAAGCAAGCATGATACATTTGACAGTCAAACTGTCATTTTTCCACATACGATATGTGGCCAATTCCTCCTCAGTTGCATCTTCCCCTGCTGACCCTAGGTCAGGGTTTCAAGAATGTAGGAAAGCTTTTCTTGTGTGAGAACAATCTTTAAATTCCTCAACCAGTCCACATAGTTGGGACCAGTCAATTTGTTTGTATCTAAGATACCTCTAAGTGAGAGTGAAGATGCCATTTATGCAGAATTAATCTATAATTACAAAGAACACTAATATAAGCAGACCAATCATGATGACATCTATTCAATCAGACAAGGACTTTTATCTAATTGTTACTCCCACTATTTTTATCGAATATCATAACCCTCAAGTATGATGAACGAGAAAATACTAATTTTTTTAGTGGGGTTGAGATCCAAATTCCTTATAAAAGACCTTGTGGGAATCACAACAAGCTCTTATAAGTTCAAAGGTAGGAAACTCTTTCCAATTGCATCCCATGCAATTCCCAACTTTATTCTGTCCTCTAGCACACATATAGTCTTGTGGGAATCACAACAAACTATTGTGTCTAGTTAAGTCAAACCCTTCATTTTTATACAGTCATATTTGAATAATGCTGCCCTTGTGGGAATCACAACAAGGCAACATATTAAAATATGCCATATGCATCATATGCACCAAGATATTACAATATCAATCCCTAATACTAGCCTTGTGGGAATCACAACAAGCTAGCGTAGATATTGACATAATAATATCTAAGCATGAAGGAAGGACTTTTATAGTGTTATATCAGCAATTAGCTTTTCCATGGAGGTCAATCAAATAGTTGGCCAGATAAGCAGATGGGAGGCTCTCCTTACTTAGTAAGGTCCTAATTAAATAACCACCTGTAGCCTCTTCCCTAGACACCAACTCAGTCAATTGATTCAGAATGGCTCAGCTTAAAGCAATTAACACTATGACTTAATTATGAATTTAGTGAGGGCTTTCAAATAGTAGTATCTTACTAACATTAAGCTCAACCATAAAGGACAATCAAATAATTGGCCAGGAAAGCAGGTGGGAGGCACCCCTCACTCAGAGAGTGAGGTCCTAATTAAGTAACCACCTGTGGCTTCCTTCCTAGACACCAACTGAGTCGATTGTTCCAGAATGGGTCAGCCCAAAGTTTTCATACTACTATATTGGTCTCATTGCACATTCTATAATTTAGCACTAGCAATTATACTGTGCTACAACATGAATATAATACTATCTCATAGCACAAACTAATCATGCATACAAACAACCTAGCTATCTCATAGCATCAAGATAATAGCATGTATTATCATTTGGTTAAACTGATTAAGGGTGGCTCTGATACCACTGTTGGGTTTCCCAGTGCCCTAGGGCGCAGCGGAAGATATGGGATTATAAAATTTTCTTATAAAACCCATTATATGAAACCCTAATAAGCCAAGATCGCCTTAATAGTATAACCAAATAATGTAGAAAATATAATCTTGGTATAGAAGAATACCTGTCATGCTATATCCAATATGTCTGAAGATGTCCTTAGGTGCCCAAATGTTCACCCTCCGATGTTGATCCACACAGGAATGGGTTCAAGACTCTAGCTCCACCAAAACTTGATTCTAGTTGTTCAATCCTTCCAAAGGATTTAATTGGCTGATTTTCCTTCACTTCCTTCTTCCTTTCTACCTCTAAAACATTCACTAGCCTTTTTGTCCTAAAGAAGACCCTCTTGTCTTGGGTTAGGACAAAAGAGAGAGGCTTGTAAGAAAGAAGGGATAAGGAAGAGAGAAGGAGAGGCTTTTTCTTGGATGATCTCTAGAACCCCAAGGCACCTCCTTATTTATAAGAGATGGAGGGATGCATCATAAAGGGATGCATCCCATCCACACACCTCATCATGATGAGGCATGTGCCAAGAGATGCATCCCATCATGATGGGGTGCTAAGGAGAAGGGTGTATCAACTTCTTTCTCACATCTCCCTCTTAAATCCTGATGATCCAAGGGCCCAAATGCAGTGAACCAAAGCCAATGGTCCAGATCTAGGTGCCATCTAATGGTCCAGATCAAGACATCATCATCCAGGGTGCCATCCAATGGTCCAGAAGTAAGATGCCATCACCGATGGTCCAGATTCAGGCACTGAGCAACGGTCCAGATCTTTCATCCAGAGAGCCATCCAGTGGTCCAGATTCAGGCGCTGAGCAACGGTCCAGATCTTTCATCCAGAGAGCCATCCAGTGGTCCAGATTCAGGCGCTAACCAGTGGACCAGATCCTTCATCCAGGAAGCCATCCAATGGTCCAGATGAAGGCGCCAACCAGTGGACCAGATCCTTCATCCAGTAAGCGATCCAATGGTCCAGAAGTGAAGGCCCTATCAAACCCAATCCAATTGGGTTTAACCAACTTAAAGAAAACATTAAACCTTATCAAATCAGGTCTAATTAAAGCCAAATGGGTTCCAACTCTTGGCTAACCCATATTAGGTCATGATCTAATCATATTAGATCAACCTAATCTAAGAATCAGATTCAAATTTAATTTGAATCAGGAGCTAGGGTTTGCAACACGTGCTAGCATGTTCATCTTGCAAACATGATCTAATCCAATTAGACCCTTGATCAATTTCCTTGTGTGTGACCTATTGGGTTCCTTATCTTAGCCAGCAGTAGGTGCAGGTGCAAGTTGACCTAACCTGATTAGAATACCTCTAATCCAATTTAGGTTCAATTTAGTGCTAAACCTGACTTAGCAATCAGAACCTTTCTGATGCTTTGATCTAATCAAACTCTTTGATCCGATCAACCCACAAGACAAGATTGACGTCTAGCAATGTATCATGTCTACCCGGAAGATGAGGAATGTATTGGACAAATCCAAACATACCCTTCAGTGGCAAGTTACCGTGCAATTCAATTCCTCAGTCATACTACATCCTGAATAAGTGCATGAGTATGGATCAATATCAAACTCAATCACTTATTCATGTCTCTCTCAATCTTTTATATGATAATTCAAACAATGAAATATTAGAAACTCTTTCTAATATTTGATCAAAGGCTTCTTGAATCATCATAAGATTAGAGTAAGTAGGATGTTACCTTCTCTTACTAGAAGTGACTGATTCCTTGTTGACCTACTCACAACCTTCGTACAAAATCCACCATATCCAGAATATCCCGTACACAACGCAATGTCGTGAATGAGAGTAAACCAAAATATATGTTCAAGTGTACAAGGTACCATGGTGATCTCAGGTCTAAGGATCACTTGCACAACTCCCACTATGAGAACCATCTTTTGACAATTAAGTAAGAATCCATAAGATGTTCTCATGGCTGGTCATTTCAGTGAACTCATTCCTCTAATGAGCACCCACATCTTTGTATTAGTGTCTCACACAAGTGATTGTGAGATCAATCACCCTCTACATTGAGCATACATAAGATGTGCCAGTCTTTCCAGTAATATTGATCCCCGACTCAATATACCAATTTGACTGGGAATATTCTAAATTTGGATTTTAGGATTTTAGGTCTCACTGGTATGATCTTATCATAACCCTAAAACCAATGTCCTAATTTATGGGGTTCATCATCCAATAATAAAATAGATAAGCAGCAAATGATGAAACACAATGCCTTTATTGATATATATCGAGTGTCAAAGTACATGATTTGGAGGATTACAAAGAGAAACCCATCAAATGATTGGCTTATAGGGCATCTACTCTTTCACTGTCAACCCTATAATTAGTACATCCATTATGTGATTAACTTTAGATATCCCGTGACTCCTCACTGGGATTACCCTGGCCAAGGTTTTGCTAAATTAATCACAAGACATTATCTCCTGTTTTCAGGAGGGGTCAATTCCATCTTGACTCACAACTGACTACGCAAGTACTTGACTACACCCAGTGACCTTCCGTCACTGAATTAGAAATTCAGGTAGTCCGGTACCAAAGTACAGTGAGTTGCTTGCTAGTCACAGGTTGCGGTCTCAGGTCAGAGGGCCAAACTTATACCCATATCCACTTGGAACATCTCTCGACAGTAGAGCGTTCCGGAATTGGTCACGTTTAGTGAAATGTACTTCTACACTTCACTTGTGTGGCATACCAGTGTCTCCACACTCCTTGGTTAAGAGGACAACCAACGTATATGTCACACAACGACCTAATCTCGATAATGTTGTCGTCCTAGTAACAACATATCATTTCGTTGCAAACAAGTTTAAGGACTCAAAGATAAATCCTCCTTTATCATAACATAAGTCCTAAGGACTTCATCATATAAGAGTTCATTTGAAGATGAAATGATGAATAATGCCAAATAACACTTTATTAATTTGTCAATTCATTTACAAAATTCAATCATCAATATGCTAACGATTGACATTTAGGATACAAATTCCAACAGTAATCTCATTAACAATGCAATTAGAATCATCATCTTATCATATAAAAATCAGCATCCAAAAATTCAGCAATCCTGAAAAATCTGCATGCAGAAATTTTCAGCATGCATAATCTTTCAATTTTCATATCTAAGATACCTTTAGATAATTAATCCTTACCTTAATCTACGAAGCCTAGGCTCTGATACCACTGTTAGAACCCCGCCCATGCCGCTGATAATTCAAAACAAAATCAGATGGCAGCGGAATCGGCATGTGCGGGAACGACGTTCATCTCATGAACGTTGTTTCATGAACCGTTCGTAGATAGATAAGGATTAAAAACTTTTTAAAACATTAGAAGATCAGATCTTCACCTTTGTGCAGGTAGGTGATCACTGCAAATTGATGATCGTGGTTTAGGATGTAGATTCACTTGAAGCCGCACAAGCGTCCGGCCTCTACGGGTATCCACACGAAGTAGAGGACCGATCAAGGTTTCCTTGTCTCCCCGGGGTGCTAGCTCCCTTGCAGAGACTTCTTTTGGTGGCTGATCTCCTTCCTTTTGATCAACTCTTGATTGTGCTTGGGAGGAGGAAGAAGAAGGATGAAGATCAGAGAAGGATCAAAGCCCCTGCAGCCTTATTTCTTTTCCTGTGTTGGAAGGAGGAAGAGAGGAGAAGAAGGCCGCCTATGGCTTCTTCTTTTCTTCCCTTTTCTTGCGGCTGAACCAAGGAGGGGAGAGGGGTGGCCACGGCTTGGAGGAAGAGAGCTTCACCTTCATTAGGGCGCCGGCCCCTTTGCTCCCTTTTTATAGCCATCTAGGGCTCCTACAATTTAGGAGCCCTAGACTAGTTTCCAAAGAGGGGGCGCCGGCCCCCTCTCTTCATGCCGCACCAAGTAAAAGGACAGGGGCTCATGCCCCTCTTATTTGGTTAACCTAATCCTTCTCTAAGGAGGATTAGGTGTCCCTCTCATGGTTTAGTCCTAATCTAATTAGGCTTGAATCAATTGGGTTCAATCAATGCTAGTCTTAATCCAATTATGACTTGAATGAATCATGACTCAATTGAATCCTTCAATCCTAATCCAATTAGGAGTCATGTTGATCCATTAGATTAATGATTAATTAGGACTTAAGAAATCTTAATCTAATTAGGACTTATTTAATTTTAGTCCTAATCCAATTAGAACTCTTATTTGAATCCGAAGTCCTAATCCAATTAGGATTTCTAGGAATTCTATTCTAAGTAGGAATCCAAAATGAATTCAAAATCCTAATCTAATTAGGATTGTAGGAATCCTACTCTAAGTAGGAATCCCAGTCCTACTCCAAATAGGATTCTCAGTCCTAATCCAATTAGGACTCTAGGAATCCTACTCCAAGTAGGATTTGTGTTTTAAGTCCAATTAATCAATTCCCATTCCTTCTTCAACTTCTTATCAATCGAATTGATTACTCGTGATTCATAATCACTTTTTCAACCATCGGATCGGTCAATACTTCTAGTGTGTGTGACCTCATAGGTTCTACTCTGACTGGTAGTGAGATATATTGTGATCTCTATCACAATATCATTAAAAACTCCTTTCAATAGATTGGAACGATTCCAACTCAACTCATTAGGGTTTATCGATCATCAAGACAATCCCTATGAGTCCCACCATCCACTAGTGACACCTAGCAGCATGTAGTGGCCATCCAGCAGAATAGAATGGTGAACCTCTAGGTGCAGTCAATATGTGATACAGTCCTACTATCATGGATCCCTACAGGACGGAGGTCATGGACAACTCGTCAAACCCCATCGTCTGTCATATGTGAAGATTTATTCGACTTAAGTTCGAGAGCGGAGAACTCTTTCTCTACTGTGCAATCTGCCCCGGCTGAGGTCTTACGAACTCAGTCTTATAAATCACATAGGATCTCTCCTTATCTATCAAGGTCGATAGATTCCTTATAGGTGCATACCCTACTCCTACAGTGAACCTACTGCAGCCAATCTACACTGCATGGTCCCATATGGCTAGAGACCATGTATGTGTGCAGTCAAACTACAATAATCTCACTGTGAGTGGCCGAAGCACCGCAGGTCAAAGAACTAGTCACACTACTGCAACATCAAGCAAGTCACTGACGAGTCGATAGACATCCAAGTGACTTCTTGTATTGGTCACGCTCAGTACCCTTGTTCTTAATAAGCACCTGCACTATTACTTCAGTGTCGCCACACTGTGGACTCGAGTCTCGTCCATCCATAAGGAAAGCAATGTGTGCACTGATCGGATCGATCACTGTCCTCGTGATGATCCATTGATCAGGAGCATTCAGAAATTAATCATCAATGATGCATGGCTCAAATTTTTAACTCTTAAGAATATGCATCATCATCTTATTAATTCTTGGACGATTCATAGACACATAAACAATATGAACGAAAAAGATGCCTTTCATTTATTCAATAATAATAAAGTCAAGTACAAATTATGTCCCAGAATTAATAATGTGTCAGCCAAAATTGGCTTCTAGGGCATACATCTAACACAAACATCCTCGATGTAATGTTTTTCTTTTGTTATTCAAACATCGATTTCGAATCCGAGTGAACGTTTTGTTTTTATGCAACTCCAATCGCCTCCCTGTAGATCGACCTCTTACAACCACTATTCTTCGAGCAGAACAGGTAAGAGTAAAATTAATTTAAACATTGTTTGTCGGTTCTAACAATGATCTGTTTAGCATATTTTTAGGTTAACATAAATCGGACAACAAAATTTTGGCGCCGTTGCCGGAAAGGCAAATCAAGAAGCAAGAACGATCACGAAGATCAAATCGAATTTTGGATTTCCGAAGTGAACGCACTCCGGTAGTAAGTTTTTATTTTTATTAATTTTCCTTATTTTGATTATTTTTAGTTAATAATTTCATAGTTATTAAATTCTAAAATTTGAAATTCAAAATTTAAAGTTTTTTTCCTAAAAAAAAGTAAAAAAATTTAAATTAAAAAAAAGAGATAATTAAAAAAAATTGAAAAAATTTCCAAAATTCAAAAATTCAAAATTTCAAAAATTTAAATTCAAAATTTGAACTCTGAGATTCAAAATTTGAAATTTAAAATAAAAAAAAGTTAAAAAAATTAATTAAATCAAAAAAATAAAAAATTATTATTATTTTTGCTAGTAATTGATAGGGTGCAATCCTCCGAGGTTATCATACCTCTATTGGGGCTTCTTACAGAGCAATCTCTAGAGCTTATTCAACAGACATTCGGAGATTGATTGACGCATAAGGATTAGTTTTAGTTTACATTCAAGTTATTCCTCTATAATTTTTTTAAAAAAAATATAAAATTAAAAAATTAAATAAATTTTTTTTTTGCTCATTTAATCAGTACAACCTAATGACATTCCATAAACTTTAAAAAAAAAAATCATTGAATATTTGCTGCATTTAGTATTAAGCATTTACATAAAATAATTTAAGGGCAAAACTCATTAAAAAGATAAGATCGGGAAGTCATTACTTGTCCTTAGCCCAAAAATCACCACCTTGCATACATATCCTAAGCCAAATTAAATTAAAATCAATTAGACGTTGGCCTTAGAATTTTCGAGCTCAATTAGGCTCTTGGAAAGAAGCGGCTGAAAGCCCCTCCAGTGAGAATTTAGTAATTGGTGATGTCTAAGAAAGTTTTACAATAGTGAGAACTGTTACGGGTATTGTGGTATCGGTGTATCCCTTCTGGCACTACCACACACCTCGGAACTTTCCTGGTCACTGGTTACTAGATCGCTTAACTGGTAAGCTCAAGCTTAATTTGAAAGGAAGATTAGGAGCTGTCTAATCTAGAGAGAATTTCAGAAACTTTTTAACCTGATAAATTTTTGTGCAACTAGATTTAAGAAGCTACTAAACCTCACTTAATTCTAAAACTAATAGAGTCAAATTGTTGTGTGGTGTTGGTTGTGGTCATCTGTGTCTAGCCCTTCTCTTCTCTTAGGATTTCGTTCATTTTAGGAGTCAAATCTAATGAATTGTTGATAATGTATGCATGGTAGAAGATCATTAAGGGATAAGTTAACCCCATTTGATCCTGAGATTGACAGAACTTTTCATCACAACCTACGAACTGTAAACCAACCGTCAATCTCTACAATGGGTGATCATATTAGAACCCTGAATGAATTGTTCGCAACCGTATCTGCTACTCCCCCTACTTGCATAGTATTACCAATTAATAATGCAGCCCAATTCGAGATTCGGGCTGCAACAATAAACATGCTACCCAAATTTCATGGGTTCGAGAGCGAACAACCCTACATTCATCTAAACAAATTTTTGACAATCTGTCAAACGTTTAGAAATCAAAACTTAGATGAAGAGGGTATTAAATTAAGGTTGTTTTCCATGACTTTAGAGGATCGTGCTGCTGCATGGCTGTATTCCCTTGCTTCAAATTCCATCACATCATGGGAACAACTATCTAGGAAGTTCATGGCTAAGTTCTATCCCATGGTAAAAACTGAAAAAATTAAGGATGCCATTAGAACTTTTAGAGAAAAATCTGAGGAGGAATTTTTCCAACTTTGGGAAAGATTCCATGATCTTTTGGTCAAGTGCCCGCACCATGGGCTTGATAAGGCTGATCTGAAGGGTTTTAGCATGTTATAATGCGCCGCGGAAGCTAGGGATTTTAAAAATTTCTTAATAAAGTCCCTATGCATGAAACCCTTTTAAGCCTAGATCACCTTAATGATTACAATCAAATGATATAAAATAAATGCAGAATTAGTAGAATACCTCAAACGCTAATCCAAAGTGTACAATCTCCACGAGGCGTCCAAGTGTCCGCCCTCCAATGGTGATCCACACGAAAACTTGATCAAGACTTTAGCTCCAAAGACTTTTGATCCTTAATGCAGAATTCTTCTAAATAATTCTAATGGCTTGCTTTCCTTCCTTTCTAATTTTCTTTTTCCTTCTAAAAACACTTCTAACCTTTTTGTCCTAAAGAAGACCTTCTTGTCTAGGATTAGGACAACTTAAGAGTGATGTTAGAAAGAAAGAAGGCTTGTAAGAAAGAAGGGATATGTGTGAGAGAGAGTTGGATTGATTTCCGATGGATGAAAACACCGGGAGCATTCCCTATTTATAGATGGCGTACGGAGGCATTGTAGCCATCCATTCATGCATGAAGAGGGGCGTGAGATCAAGGGGTGTGTCATTTGATGAGAGGGCATATCAGAAGTAGTTAGGATAAGATGAAGTGCTTATGATATGGCGCTTCATCCTTATCCATTCCCTAAGCACCTCTTCATGAAATCCACCGTACTCATGCCTCTCTTCATTTCTTCTCACGCATGAAAAATAGGGAGCATTCTCGACCATTGATCAAGGCTAGATGATGATCCAAAGGCCCTTATTGGTGGCGCCATAAGAAATAAGGAGAGAGAGAATGATGCGGTTGAAGGGAGAGAAGTTAGGATAAGATGACGTGTCATCTTTATCCAATCCAAGGGGCGCCATCTATTTTAAGTGCTTGTCCCTTCACGTAAATTTCATCATCACGCCTCCAGATGAGATCCATCACGAGATCATGATCTCCCATCATCCCATGATGAAGATCCAATGGCTCCAATCCATGGCGCCATCCATTTGATCCATCTTTTCATCCAAATGTTGATCCAACAGTCAAAAATGAATGATTTATCAAATCTAATCCAATTAGACTCAAACCAAGCCAATTAGGTGCCAAATCTTGGCTAACCCATATTAGAATATGATCTAATCAAATTAGATCAATTAAGAATCAGATTCGAATCCAATTCGAATCAGATTCGAATCAGGAGCTAAGGTTTGCAACACCTGTTAGGATGTTTATCTTGCAAACATGATCTAATCCAATTAGACCCTTGATAAGTTTTCTTGTGTGTGACCCATTGGGTTCCATACTTAGCCAGCAATAGGTGTGAGTGTGAGTTGACCCAATTTGATTAGAACTCTTCTAATCGATTTAAGTCCAAACTGCGCGAACCCGAACTTAACAATTAGAATCCTTTTTAATTGGTGATCGAATTAAACTCTTTAATTTGATCAAACCTATAAAACAAGATTGACGTCTAGCAACGTGTCATGTCTACCCGGAAAATATGGAATTTGGTAGAAATACCAAAAATACCCTTCAGTGGCAAGTTACCATGCAATTCAATCTTTTAATCAAACTGCATCCCAAATATGTATATGAGTATGAATATATGTCAAACTCAATTTCATATTCATAATTTTCTCAATCTTTTAATGATAATTCAAATAATGAAACATTAGAAACTCTTTCTAATTTTCATTCTGCTTTGATCAAAGGCTTTCCGAATTATCATGTGATTAGAATAAATAGGATGCTATCTTCTCTTACTAGAAGTGATTAATTCCTTGTTGACCTACTCATAATCTTCGTACACAATTCACCATATCCAGAAGACCTCGTACACAACTTATTGTCATGAATGAGTGTAAACCAAAATATGGGTTCATGTGCACAAGATACCATGGTGATCTCAGGTCATAGGATCAGTTGCACAACTTCCACTAAGAGAATCATCTTTTGACATGTAAGTAAGACTTCATAAGATTTCTCTTTGTAGGTCAATTCAGTGAACTCATTCCTCTAATGAGCACCCACATCTTTGTATTAGTGTCTCCACACAAATGATTGTGAGATCAATCATCCTCTGCATCGAGCATACATAAGACATGCCAGTCTTTTCCGGTAATCATTGATCCCCGACTCAATGTACCAATGACTGGGAATATTTAAGATTAGGATTTTAGGATTTTAAGTCTCACTAGTATGATCTCATCATAGTCTTAAAACCATTACCCTAATTTAAGGAGTTTATCATAAATATAATCAATAGCATATGATAAAACATAACGCCTTTATTCATATTTAAATGTCATGTACATGATTTGGACAAATCAAAAGAAAAAAAACCTTTCGCAATACATATTGCGATTGGCTTGTAGGGCATCTACTCTTTCAATCTCCCACTTGCACTAAAGCCAATCGCTTTTATATTTTATCCCCATACAATCGAGGTGGCGATCGAAGTGCTGTTGTGGTAGAGCTTTAGTGAACGGGTCTGCTAGGTTGTTCTTGGTGTCTACTCGTTCAATAACTATGTCTTGTCTCTCGACAATCTCTCGAACAAGATTGAAGCGTCTTAGAATGTGCTTGGATTTGTGATGAGACCTTGGTTCCTTCGCTTGAGCAACAGCTCCAGTATTATCACAATAAACTGGGACTGGTCCAGCAATCTCAGGACTACTCCTAACTCAGAGATGAACTTCCTTATCCAGACAGCTTCCTTAGCGGCTTCACTTATAGCAATGTATTCTGCCTCAGTAGTTGAGTCAGCTACAGTTTGCTGTTTGGAACTCTTCCAGCTCACTGCACCACCATTTAGGGTAAAGACATACCCTGAAGTGGACTTGCTATCATCTGGGTCTGACTGAAAACTAGAATCAGAAAATCCTTCTAGTTTTAACTCAGATCCACCATAAACTAGAAAAATATCTTTAGTCCTTCTCAAGTACTTAAGAATATTTTTCACAGCTATCCAATGATCCTCTCCTGGATCAGCCTGGAATCTGCATGTTATGCCTAAGGCATAAGCAACATCAGGCCTGGTACATAGCATAGCATACATAATTGATCCTACTGCCGAAGCATAGGGAATAGAATTCATTCTATTCCTCTCTTCAGATGTCTTAGGAGACATCTTCTTAGAGAGACGTATGCCATGATTCATAGGCAAGTAACCTCTTTTACTTCCTTCCATGCTGAATCTTTTCAGCACATGATCTATGTACCTAGACTGGGACAAGCCTAGCATCTTTTTAGATCTATCCCTATAGATCTTTATACCAAGTATATAGGATGCTTCTCCCAAGTCTTTCATGGAAAAGCTTTTTGATAGCCAAGTCTTGACCGATTGTAACATTGGAATATCATTTCCAATGATCAGTATGTCATCTACATACAATATTAAGAAGACAATGGCACTCCCACTAGTCTTCTTGTACACACATGGTTCATCCATATTTTTGATAAAACCAAACTCTTTGACTGTTGTATCAAAACGGATGTTCCAACTCCTCGATGCTTGCTTTAATCCATAAATGGATCTCTTAAGCTTGCATACTTGATTTGCTCTCTTACTTGAGACAAATCCTTCTAGCTGTGTCATGTAAACCTCTTCTTCAAGATAACCATTAAGGAAGGCGGTTTTGACATCCATCTGCCAGATTTCATAATCATAGTATGCAGCTATTGCAAGCAAAATCCGAATAGATTTGAGCATAGCTACTGGTGAAAAAGTTTCGTCATAGTCAATTCCTTACTTTTGCCTGAAACCTTTTGCCACCAATCTAGCCTTGTAGGTTTCTACTTGGCCATCTGCTCCAATCTTTTTCTTATAGACCCATTTGCAACCTATAGGGTTTACACCCTCTGGTGCATCAACCAAAGTCCATACTTGGTTGGTATACATAGAATCTATTTCGGATTTCATGGCTTCTAGCCATTTATCATAGTCACTACTCATGACAGCTTCCGAATAGGTCAGAGGATCATTATTCTGAACAATGTGGGCTTCATCATTCTCAATGATGAACCCATACCTCTCAGGTGCTCTTCGCACTCTATCTGTACCTCATTTATGGGTACATCTGGTTGAAGAATTTCTTGTGTTTCTATTTGTAGGTCTTGAACTTTATTAAGTTCAATTCTTCTTTCACTGCCTTTTTCTAAGATAAACTCCTTTTCTAAAAAGGTGGCATGCCTACTAACAAATACCTTTTGTTCAGTAGGGTGATAGAAGAGATATCCAATACTTTCTTTGGAATAACCTACAAATATACATTTATCTGATCTAGCACTTAGCTTATGTCCAAAATTTCTTTTGACATATGCTTGGCAGCCCCATATTTATTTAAGATTGGGCTTTCTACCTCTCCATATCTCATATGGAGTACTAGATACAGATTTTGAAGGTATCCTGTTTAGCACATATGTAGCAGTTTCTAAGGCATAGCCCCAGAAGGAAATAGGAAGATCTGTAAAGCACATCATGGACCTTACCATATCTAATAGAGTACGATTCCTCCGTTCAGCTACACCATTTAATTGTGGCGTATACGGAGGTGTCCATTCAGAGAGAATGCCCTTTTCTTTAAGATGATTTAAAAACTCACTAGAAAGGTATTCACCTCCTCGATCAGATCGAAGGATTTTAATACACTTTCCGGTTTGTTTTTCAACCATACTTTGATACTCTTTAAACTTATCAAAGGCTTTGGATTTATGTTTCATAAGATACACAAATCCAAACCTTGATAAATCATCAGTGAATGTGATGAAGTAAGAGTATCCACCTCTAGCTGAAGTTGTCATAGGACCACATACATCTGTATGTATAAGTCCTAATAACTCACTTGCCCTTTCTCCATGTCTAGTGAATGGAGACTTGGTCATTTTTCCCATAAGACAAGATTCACAAGTTCCTAATGATTCATAATCATAAGGATCAAAGAACTCTTCTTTGTATGACTTGTTGATTCTTGATTCACTTATGTGACCAAGTCGGCAATGCCAAAGGAGGGTATTATTCACTTCCTCTCTCTTTCTTTTATTGCTTTTATTAATATGAAAGACATTGTCATTAAGTAATAAAACTAGAAGACCATTTTTCATAATGCCATTGCAAAGATGCTTATTAGAAAAATAAATAGAGCAACCATTGCCCTTTCCATTAATTTCAAAACCTTTCTTTAACAACAAAGGAATGGAAATTACATTTCTAATAATTTTGGGCATATAATAACAATCTTCTAATTGTAGGAGCTTTCCCGAAGGCAATTCCAAGTTGTAGGTTCCAACAGCTTCAGCCTGGATGGATTCTCCTCCAGCGCCATGCAGCTCGAAGTCACCTTTCTTCAAAATTTTAATTTTCTGTAGTCAATGCAAAGATTTGCAAATGTGAAAACCACAGCCGGTATCCAATACCCATGAATTTGAATTTGAAGAACTTAATGACAAGTTGGCATGTAACATAAACATACCTTTTGATGCAACTCTTGCATCGGTCTTCATACTTGCAAGAAAACTCTTGCAATTTCTTTTCCAGTGGCCAGCTTTGCTGCAATGAAAACAGGTACTTGATCCGGAGTTTTTCTTTCCTTTTTTCTTTTTGATGCTACTCTTGGGGTTCAATCGTTTCTTAGAACCCTTATTTCCAGATTTTCTCTTAGAGGTGCTATTTATAAGAAGAAGTGGACCTTTATCCTTCTTAATATGCCCTTCAGCTGTTTTGAGCATATTTAACAGCTCGGGCAGGGAGGTGTTCAGCTTGTTCATGTGAAAGTTCACAACAAACTGAGAGAATGAATCAGGCAGTGATTGCAGGATCAAATCTTGACTGAGCTCACTATCCATAGCAAAATCTAATTGACTTAATCTGGTGATCAAGTCTATAACCATAAGAGCATGGTTTTGCACTGGAGTTCCTTCATTCATTCTAGCACGGAACAACTGCTTAGATATCTCATACCTAGCAGTCCTGCTTTGTTCTCCATACAACTCTTTTAAATTGAGAAGTATGGATTGAGTGTCCAAGCCTTCATGTTGCCTCTGTAATTCATTGCTCATAGAGGCAAGTATGATACATTTGACAGTCTGATAAGTGCTAAATAATGCATAAATTAATATCTTATTCATAGCACTTATCATTATTTTAATTCACATATTTTGTAAATTCAACCAAAAAAATGTATTACCTTCATGATTGCATTTTAATAAATTATCCAAGGTAATTCAAGTTTGATTTGATTATTTATTAATTAAGCTTAATGCATGCAGGTCGAGTCGAGCTCAATAAAGTAAAGCCTATGTGTTAGGGTTTTCCTGTGCCCTAGGGCGCAACGGAAGATACGGGATTATAAAATTTTCTTATAAAATCCATTATATGAAACCCTAATAAGCCAAGATCGCCTTAATAGTATAACCAAATAATGTAGAAAATATAATCTTGGTATAGAAGAATACCTATCACGCTATATCCAATATATCTGAAGATGTCCTAAGGTGCCCAAATGTTCACCCTCCGATGTTGATCCACACAGGAATGGGTTCAAGACTCTAGCTCCACCAAAACTTGATTCTAATTGTTCAATCCTTCCAAAGGATTTAATTGGCTGATTTTCCTTCACTTCCTTCTTCCTTTCTACCTCTAAAACATTCACTAGCCTTTTTGTCCTAAAGAAGACCCTCTTGTCTTGGGTTAGGACAAAAGAGAGAGGCTTGTAAGAAAGAAGGGATAAGGGAGAGAGAAGGAGAGGCTTTTTCTTGGATGATATTTAGAACCCCAAGGCACCTCCTTATTTATAAGAGATGGAGGGATGCATCATAAAGGGATGCATCCCATCCACACACCTCATCATGATGAGGCATGTGCCAAGAGATGCATCCCATCATGATGGGGTGCTAAGGAGAAGGGTGTATCAACTTCTTTCTCACATCTCCCTCTTAAATCCTGATGATCCAAGGGCCCAAATGCAGTGAACCAAAGCCAATGGTCCAGATCTAGGCGCCATCTAATGGTCCAGATCAGCGCATCATCATTCAGGGTGCCATCCAATGGTCCAGAAGCAAGATGCCATCACCGATGGTCCAGATTCAGGCGCTGAGCAACGGTCCAGATCTTTCATCCAGAGAGCCATCCAGTGGTCCAGATTCAGGCGCTAACCAATGGACCAGATCCTTCATCCAGGAAGCCATCCAATGGTCCAGATGAAGGCGCCAACCAGTGGACCAGATCCTTCATCCAGGAAGCGATCCAATGGTCCAAAAGTGAAGGCCCTATCAAACCCAATCCAATTGGATTTAACCAACTTAAAGAAAACATTAAACCTAATCAAATCAGGTCTAATTAAAGCCAAATGGGTTTCAACTCTTGGCTAACCCATATTAGGTCATGATCTAATCATATTAGATCAACCTAATCTAAGAATCATATTCGAATTTAATTTGAATCAGGAGCTAGGATTTGCAACACGTGCTAGCATGTTCATCTTGCAAACATGATCTAATCCAATTAGACCCCTTGATCAATTCCCTTGTGTGTGACCCATTGGGTTCCTTATCTTAGCCAGCAGTAGGTGCAGGTGCAAGTTGACCTAACCTGATTAGAATACCTCTAATCCAATTTAGGTTCAATTTAGTGCTAAACCTGACTTAGCAATCAGAACCTTTTTGATGCTTTGATCTAATCAAACTCTTTGATCCGATCAACCCACAAGACATGATTGACGTCTAGCAACGTATCATGTCTACCCGGAAGATGAGGAATGTATTGGACAAATCCAAACATACCCTTCAGTGGCAAGTTACCGTGCAATTCAATCCCTCAGTCATACTACATCCTGAATAAGTGCATGAGTATGGATCAATATCAAACTCAATCACTTATCCATGTCTCTCTCAATCTTTTATACGATAATTCAAACAATGAAACATTAGAAACTCTTTCTAACATTTTGCTTTGATCAAAGGCTTCTTGAATCATCATAAGATTAGAGTAAGTAGGATGTTACCTTCTCTTACTAGAAGTGACTGATTCCTTGTTGACCTACTCACAACCTTCGTACAAAATCCACCATATCCAGAATACCCCGTACACAACGCAATGTCATGAATGAGGGTAAACCAAAACATAGCTTCAAGTGCACAAGGTACCATGGTGATCTCAGGTCTAAGGATCACTTGCACAACTCCCACTATAAGAACCATCTTTTGATAATTAAGTAAGAATCCATAAGATGTTCTCATGGCTGGTCATTTCAGTGAACTCATTCCTCTAATGAGCACCCACATCTTTGTATTAGTGTCTCACACAAATGATTGTGAGATCAATCACCCTCTACATTGAGCATACATAAGATGTGCCAGTCTTTCCGGTAATATTGATCCCCGACTCAATATACCAATTTGACTGGAAATATTCTAAATTAGGATTTTAGAATTTTAGGTCTCACTGGTATGATCTCATCATAACCCTAAAACCAATGTCCTAATTTATGGGGTTCATCATCCAATAATAAAATAGATAAGCAGCAAATGATGAAACACAATGCCTTTATTGATATATATCGAGTGTCAAAGTACATGATTTGGAGGATTATAAAGAGAAACCCATCAAATGATTGGCTTATAGGGCATCTAGTCTTTCAATCTCCCACTTGCACTAAAGCCAATCGCCCTTATATTTTAACCCCATACAATCGAGGTGACGATTGAATTGCTGCTGTGGTAGAGCTTTAGTAAATGGGTCTGCTATATTGTTCTTTGTGTCTACTCGTTCAATCTTGACGTCTTGTCTTTCGATTATCTCTCGAACAAGATGGAAGCGTCTCAAAATGTGCTTGGATCTATGATGAGACCTTGGTTCCTTAGCCTGTGCAACAGCTCCAGTGTTATCGCAATAAACTGGGACTGGTCCGGCAATCTCAGGAACTACACCCAGCTCTGTGATGAACTTCTTCATCCAGACTGCTTCCTTAGCAGCTTCACTAACAGCTATGTATTCTGCCTCAGTAGTTGAGTCAGCTACAGTTTGCTGTTTGGAACTTTTCCAACTCACAGCTCCACCATTCAAAGTGAAGATATATCCAGAGATTGACTTGCTATCATCTGGATCAGATTGAAAGCTAGAATCTGAATAGCCTTCTAGTTTCAATTCTGATCCTCCATAAATCAGAAAAACATCTCTAGTCCTTCTCAAGTATTTGAGAATGCTTTTCACAATTTTCCAATAATCCTCCCCGGGATCAGCCTGAAATCTACTTACCATACCTAAGGCATAAGCTACATCAGGCCTGGTACATAACATAGCATACATGATCAACCCTACTGCTGAAGCATAGGGAATAGAACTCATTCTATTCCTCTCTTCGGATGTCTTAGGAGACATCTTCCTAGAGAGTTGTATGCCATGTCCTATGGGTAAGAAACCTTTCTTACTTGCATCCATGCTGA
Source organism: Phoenix dactylifera (assembly GCF_009389715.1). NCBI lineage: Eukaryota > Viridiplantae > Streptophyta > Magnoliopsida > Arecales > Arecaceae > Phoenix > Phoenix dactylifera. Next base: position 24,525 of record NW_024068675.1, read on the forward strand.
ACCTCTTCAGCACATTATCTATGTACCTAGACTGGGACAAACCTAGCATCCTTTTAGATCTATCTCTATAGATCCTTATACCAAGTATATAGGATGCTTCACCCAAGTCTTTCATGGGAAAATTTCTTTGATAGCCAAGTCTTGACCGATTGCATCATTGGAACATCATTTTCAATGACCAATATATCGTCCACATATAATATCAAGAAGACAATAGCACTCCCACTAGTCTTCTTGTACACACAAGATTCATCTATATTTTTAATGAAGCCAAACTCTTTGACTATCATGTCAAAATGGATGTTCCAACTCCTAGATGCCTGCTTTAATCCATAAATGGATTTCTTAAGCCTACATACTTGATTTGCTCTCCCTCTTGAGACAAATCCCTCTGGCTGTGTCATATAAACCTCTTCCTCAAGGTGACCATTAAGAAAGGCGGTTTTGACATCCATCTGCCAGATCTCATAATCATAGTATGCAGCTATAGCAAGCATAATCCGAATAGATTTGAGCATAGCTACTGGCAAAAAAGTTTCATCATAATCAATACCTTGTTTTTGCCTGAAACCTTTTGCCACTAGCCTGGCCTTGTAGGTTTCTACTTGGACATCAGCTCCTATCTTCTTCTTGTATACCCATTTGCACCCTATTGGAATCACTCCCTCAGGTGCATCAACCAAAGTCCACACTTGGTTTGTATACATAGAATCTATCTCGGATTTCATGGCGTCCAGCCATCTGTCAAAGTCCCTATTCTTGACAGCTTCCGAATAGGTCAGAGGGTCATCGTTATCAATGATGTGGGCTTCATCATTCTCAATGATAAATCCATACCTCTCAGGTGCATTTCGCACTCTTTCTGACCTTCGGAGAGGAGTAGTGTGTAGTGGCTGTACCTCTTCCATGGGTACATCTGGTTGAGGATTATTATGTGTCTCACCTTGTAGGTCTTGAACTTCATCAAGTTCAATTCTTCTATCCTTTTCCTTTTCTAAGAAAAACTCTTTTTCCAAGAAAGTGGCATGCCTAGCAACAAATACCTTTTGTTCGGTAGGATCATAGAAGATATATCCTAAACTGTCTTTAGGATAACCTACAAATGTACACTTGTCCGATCTAGCACTTAGCTTATGTCCAAAATTTCTTTTGACATAAGCATGACAACCCCATATCTTAAGATACTTAAGATTAGGTTTCTTTTCTTTCCATATCTCATATGGAGTGCTAGATACAGACTTAGATGGTACTCTATTTAATACTAATGCAGCAGTTTCTAGGGCATGTCCCCAGAAGAAAATTGGAAGATTTGTGAAGCACATCATGGACCGTACCATATCTAATAAGGTACGATTCCTTCTTTCAGCTACACCATTTAATTGTGGCGTATATGGAGGTGTCCATTCAGAGAGTATACCCTTTAATTTAAGATAGTCTAAAAATTCACTAGAAAGGTATTCTCCTCCTCGATCAGATCGAAGGATTTTAATACACTTTCCAGTTTATTTTTCGACCATACTTTGATACTCTTTAAATTTATCAAAGGCTTCGGATTTATGTTTCATTAGATACACAAAACCGATCCTTGATAAGTCATCAGTAAATGTGATGAAGTAAGAGTATCCATCTCTAGCTTGAGTTGACATAGGACCGCACACATCAGTGTGTACGAGTTCTAACAACTCACTTGCCCTTTCTCCATGTCCCGAGAATGGAGACTTGGTCATTTTACCCATAAGACAAGATTCACAAGTTCCTAATGATTCAAAATCATAAGGGTCAAAGAATTTATCTTGATACAACTTATGTAACCTTGTCTCACTAATATGACCTAATCGGTAATGCCAGAGGAGGGTATTATTAATATTTTCTCTTTTTCTTTTATTATCTTTGCCAATATAAAACATAACATTATTAAGACATAATACTAAAAGACCATTTTCCATAGTGCCATGACAATAATACTCATTAGATAAAGAAATAGAGCAACCATTGCTCTTTCCATTTATTTCGAATCCTTTCTTAAGCAACAAAGGAATTGAAATTACATTTCTAATGATTTTTGGCATAAAATAACAGTCTTCTAGCTTCAAGAACTTTCCGGAGGGTAGCTCCAGTATGTAGGTGCCAACAGCTTCAGCCTGGATGGATTCTCCTCCAGCGCCATATAGCTCGAAGTCACCTTTCTTCAGTCTTCTAATTTTCTGCAGTCCATGCAAAGATTTGCATATGTGAGAACCACAACCGGTATCCAATACCCATGAATTAGAATCAGAAGAACTTAATGTCATATTGGCATGTAATAAAAGCATACCTTTTGATGCAACACTTGCATCAGGCTTCACACTTGCAAGAAAGCTCTTGCAGTTCCTTTTCCAATGCCCCGTCTTGCCACAGTGGAAACAGGTACCGGGTCCAGAGATTTTCTTTCCCTTCTTCTTTTTGATGCGACTCTTAGGGTTTAGTTTTTTCTTTGAACCCTTGTTGCCCGACTTCTTCTTTGAGCTCTCACCAACAAGAAGGATCGGACCCTTGTCCTTCTTGATGTGAGACTCTGCTGTTTTCAGCATATTTAGAAGCTCAGGCAGGGAGGAATTCAGTTTGTTCATGTGATAATTCACGACAAACTGCGAGAATGAGTCGGATAGTGATTGCAGTATCAAATCCTGACTGAGCTCACTGTCCATAGCAAAACCAAGTTGACTTAATCGAGTGATTAAGTCTATAACCTTTAAACAGTGGTCTTGCACAGACGATCCCTCGATCATTCTAGCACGGAACAATTGTTTAGATATCTCATATCTAGCAGTTCTGCTCTGCTCACCATATAACTCCTTTAAGTTAAGGAGTATGGAGTGAGTATCCATGCTATCATGCTGCCTCTGCAATTCATTATTCATAGAAGCAAGCATGATACATTTGACAGTCAAACTGTCATTTTTCCACATACGATATGTGGCCAATTCCTCCTCAGTTGCATCTTCCCCTGCTGACCCTAGGTCAGGGGTTTCAAGAATGTAGGAAAGTTTTTTTTGTGTGAGAACAATCTTTAAATTCCTCAACCAATCCATATAGTTGGGACCAGTCAATTTGTTTGTATCTAAGATACCTCTAAGTGAGAGTGAAGATGCCATTTTTGCAGAATTAATCTATAATTACAAAGAACACTAATATAAGCAGACCAATCATGATGACATGTATTCAATCAGACAAGAACTTTTATCTAATTGTTACTCCCACTATTTTTATCGAATATCATAACCCTCAAGTATGATGAACGAGAAAATACTAATTTTCTTAGTAGGGTTGAGATCCAAATTCCTTATAAAAGACCTTGTGGGAATCACAACAAGCCCTTATAAGTTCAAAGGTAGGAAACTCTTTCCAATTGCATCCCATGCAATTTCCAACTTTATTCTGTCCTCTAGCACACATATAGTCTTGTGGGAATCACAACAAACTATTGTGTCTAGTTAAGTCAAACCCTTCATTTTTATACAGTCATATTTGAATAATGCTGCCCTTGTGGGAATCACAACAAGGCAACATATTAAAATATGCCATATGCATCATATGCACCAAGATATTACAATAACAATCCCTAATACTAGCCTTGTGGGAATCACAACAAGCTAGCGTAGATATTGACATAATAATATCTAAGCATGAAGGAAGGACCTTTATAGTGTTATATCAGCAATTAGCTTTTCCATGGAGGTCAATCAAATAGTTGGCCAGGTAAGCAGATGGGAGGCTCTCCTTACTTAGTAAGGTCCTAATTAAATAACCACCTGTAGCCTCTTTCCTAGACACCAACTTAGTCAATTGATTCAGAATGGCTCAGCTTAAAGCAATTAACACTACGACTTAATTATGAATTTAGTGAGGACTTTCAAATAGTAGTATCTTACTAACATTAAGCTCAACCATAAAGGACAATCAAATAATTGGCCAGGAAAGCAGGTGGGAGGCACCCCTCATTCAGAGAGTGAGGTCCTAATTAAGTAACCACCTGTGGCTTCCTTCCTAGACACCAACTGAGTCGATTATTCCAGAATGGGTCAGCCCAAAGTTTTCATACTACTATATTGGTCTCATTGCACATTCTATAATTTAGCACTAGCAATTATACTATGCTACAACATGAATATAACACTATCTCATGGCATAAACTAATCATGCGTACAAACAACCTAGCTATCTCATAGCATCAAGATAATAGCATGTATTATCATTTGGTTAAACAGATTAAGGGTGGCTCTGATACCACTGTTAGGGTTTTCCTGTGCCCTAGGGCGCAGCGGAAGATACGGGATTATAAAATTTTCTTATAAAACCCATTATATGAAATCCTAATAAGCCAAGATCGCCTTAATAGTATAACCAAATAATGTAGAAAATATAATCTTGGTATAGAAGAATACCTATCACGCTATATCCAATATATCTGAAGATGTCCTAAGGTGCCCAAATGTTCACCCTCCGATGTTGATCTACACAGGAATGGGTTCAAGACTCTAGCTCCACCAAAACTTGATTCTAATTATTCAATCCTTCCAAAGGATTTAATTGGCTGATTTTCCTTCACTTCCTTCTTCCTTTCTACCTCTAAAACATTCACTAGCCTTTTTGTCCTAAAGAAGACCCTCTTGTCTTGGGTTAGGACAAAAGAGAGAGGCTTGTAAGAAAGAAGGGATAAGGGAGAGAGAAGAAGAGGCTTTTTCTTGGATGATATTTAGAACCCCAAGGCACCTCCTTATTTATAAGAGATGGAGGGATGCATCATAAAGGGATGCATCCCATCCACACACCTCATCATGATGAGGCATGTGCCAAGAGAAGCATCCCATCATGATGGGGTGCTAAGGAGAAGGGTGTATCAACTTCTTTCTCACATCTCCCTCTTAAATCCTGATGATCCAAGGGCCCAAATGCAGTGAACCAAAGCCAATAGTCCAGATCTAGGCGCCATCTAATGGTCCAGATCAGCGCATCATCATTCAGGGTGCCATCCAATGGTCCAGAAGCAAGATGCCATCACCGATGGTCCAGATTCAGGCGCTGAGCAATGGTCCAGATCTTTCATCCAGAGAGCCATCCAGTGGTCCAGATTCAGGCGCTGAGCAACGGTCCAGATCTTTCATCCAGAGAGCTATCCAGTGGTCCAGATTCAGGCGCTAACCAGTGGACCAGATCCTTCATCCAGGAAGCCATCCAATGGTCCAGATGAAGGCGCCAACCAGTGGACCAGATCCTTCATCCAGGAAGCGATCCAATGGTCCAGAAGTGAAGGCCCTGTCAAACCCAATCCAATTGGGTTTAACCAACTTAAAGAAAACATTAAACCTAATCAAATCAGGTCTAATTAAAGCCAAATGGGTTTCAACTCTTGGCTAACCCATATTAGGTCATGATCTAATCATATTAGATCAACCTAATCTAAGAATCATATTCGAATTTAATTTGAATCAGGAGCTAGGATTTGCAACACGTGCTAGCATGTTCATCTTGCAAACATGATCTAATCCAATTAGACCCTTGATCAATTCCCTTGTGTGTGACCCATTGGGTTCCTTATCTTAGCCAGCAGTAGGTGCAGGTGCAAGTTGACCTAACCTGATTAGAATACCTCTAATCCAATTTAGGTTCAATTTAGTGCTAAACCTGACTTAGCAATCAGAACCTTTCTGATGCTTTGATCTAATCAAACTCTTTGATCCGATCAACCCACAAGACATGATTGACGTCTAGCAACGTATCATGTCTACCCGGAAGATGAGGAATGTATTGGACAAATCCAAACATACCCTTCAGTGGCAAGTTACCGTGCAATTCAATCCCTCAGTCATACTACATCTTGAATAAGTGCATGAGTATGGATCAATATCAAACTCAATCACTTATTCATGTCTCTCTCAATCTTTTATATGATAATTCAAACAATGAAACATTAGAAACTCTTTCTAATATTCATTTTGCTTTGATCAAAGGCTTCTTGAATCATCATAAGATTAGAGTAAGTAGGATGTTACCTTCTCTTACTAGAAGTGACGGATTCCTTGTTGACCTACTCACAACCTTCGTACAAAATCCACCATATCCAGAATACTCCATACACAACGCAATGTCGTGAATGAGGGTAAACCAAAACATAGCTTCAAGTGCACAAGGTACCATGGTGATCTCAGGTCTAAGGATCACTTGCACAACTCCCACTATGAGAACCATCTTTTGATAATTAAGTAAGAATCCATAAGATGTTCTCATGGCTGGTCATTTCAGTGAACTCATTCCTCTAATGAGCACCCACATCTTTGTATTAGTGTCTCACACAAGTGATTGTGAGATCAATCACCCTCTACATTGAGCATACATAAGATGTGCCAGTCTTTCCGGTAATATTGATCCCCGACTCAATATACCAATTTGACTGGGAATATTCTAAATTAGGATTTTAGGATTTTAGGTCTCACTGGTATGATCTCATCATAATCCTAAAACCAATGTCCTAATTTATGGGGTTCATCATCCAATAATAAAATAGATAAGCAGCAAATGATGAAACACAATGCCTTTATTGATATATATCGAGTGTCAAAGTACATGATTTGGAGGATTATAAAGAGAAACCCATCAAATGATTGGCTTATAGGGCATCTAGTCTTTCACTATGGACACTGCAGCATCCTCCAGAGTCGACTCCAAGAACTCTCCTCCAAAACCCAGTGCTTCCCATTAATTCCCGTTTCTTCACCTACTTCTCTTCCCACACTTTTCAATCATTTATTTCTCAGATCTCAAAGTATATCATCTATTCATCTATAGTTGCACAGATCTCAGAGAATTCTAGTCATTGGCCTTTTCCCAACCAAATAGAATTAATTCTATCTTCCCAACCAAACCAAATTAGAATCTTCAAACAAGCCACGCTATCATGCAAATCCCCCTTCATTCCATCTCATCTTGTTCCGAGTCCATTCCACACTTCAGCCTTCATTCGGACCCAAGACGGAACCAAGGAACAGAGCCACAGTTCTAGATTAACTCCAAAAAAAAATATTCTTTCGTGACTCCTCCCATCCATCCCAACCACCCACGGATAAGCCCCAGATTTATGCAAACATAATCCCCTGCATCCCAGTTCATCTTCCCATCGTATCTTCCTCCCAGCATCCTGCTCATTCCTCCCAACGTCTTTTCTTTATCTTTCAATCAACTCCCCTGTTCCAGCTTGCAGCCTTATCCAAGCCAATCTCGTCCGCATCCAAAGCATCTTCCAAGTCATTCTTTTCCCCTGTTTCTCCGCGTTGTAACCATGTCACCTTCCTCCTAGATTTCTTCTCAGCCGCTTCCCAAACCGAGATCAACCCATCTTCTCCGTGATCTTCTTCTCCCGGATAAGCTCCAATCCGCCATTCAGCCATATCCTCTTCCTCCTCATCTCCTCCATGTCCGTCCCAGCTCACCATATTTGTGATTCATCTTCATCTCGTGGCCAGTCAAATCCCGAGCTTTACAAGTTGTTTTCCCGTTTGGATCAAACAACTAAATGCATAGCATCCCACATGATCCTCCGTTTGTGATCTATCCCACATCCAACAGGATTCCCAGCTCATTCCTCCCGTGTCTTCATCTCCAAGGCTTCCGGAACAGCTCCTCCCGCGATGCTTGCCAAAAAAACAAACTTCTATCTTTATCCAACATTCAAACACCAGCCGAATCCAGATCCTCTCGTTTCGGATCATCTCCCAGCCTATCAACGGATGAGTCTACGCGTTCTTCCCAGCTCTACAACAACCATTCCGAGCTTCACGGCAAGGAACTCCATCCTCCCCTGTTTTGGAACAGGATCCCAACTTATCTTCACAGCATCTGGAAGCCAGCAACCGTCCGAGATCCTCTCCAAAGCCTCCTCCATCGACCAGGGATCAGCTCCCAGTTACGTTCCCAGCACCTCATCCACGGATGTAATCCATCTCTTCTTTATCCAAATCCCCTGCATTCTAGAGTCATCTTCTCCGAAAATAAAGCAACCTGTGAGCCACTTCCTCCCAACCGAACTAGCATTCCAGCCGTTTGGATTGACTTCATCTTCCCACGCGTCCGGCTTCACGCATCTTCTCCTTTGATCAGCATCCCAGCAGTCGGATCTAAGATCCGAGCCACAGCAGTCCAACGAATCAGTCCAAACTTCATCCCAACGGCAAAGGGTTCATCCTTATCTATGACGTGAAACGAAGAAGAGGAGAAGGAAGGGCGCAGCCTATAAAAGGGTCAACCGTGAAACAGAGAAGGCATTCCAATCTCCTGAGAGGCCAAGTCCCCCACCGGGAGAAGAAGAGCTTGGCTCTTCTTAGGGAGTTCCCACAAAAGAATAAAAAAGAGAGGGAGAGAATACTTTGTGATATTTCGAGAATAGAGGGAGTGGGACGAAAGCAGAAGATTTTCATATGAAGATGGGAGCCCGCTGCTGTGCTGCTGCTGCCATCCTCCACTCCATGGAAGGCTGATCTCCTCTCTAGGGCTGGATGCAGCCCTAACACAGGGACATGGATTTTATATTTTATTTTATGTTCTTGGAGTTGTATGAACTTATTGTTTTTTAATGAATATCTACTTTTATTTCATGTTTAATTTCTGTGATTTTAAATGTGAAGTTTATACAACTGTTCTTCATGATCACTAAGTAAATATAAGATAGTCCATGCTTAGGAAAGATGCGATGTGCTGCCACCTTAGATTAGGGTAGACATTTCATGCCTACTGAAGATGGATTATGCTCAAATTACTTTTGTGAATTTTTATTTAAATGCTTATTAGGCTTGTAGCCAATTTGCATGTTAATCCAAGAACGAAATAAAATATAAATAACCCTTGTTCCGATGTTAGTGGTGAATTCCATGCCCTAGGTTCTCCTAAACTGATATTCCTTTAATTGCATTTTCTTTTATTAAAATTGCTTAGTTTAATAGTCTTCACAAATTCATCCTTTTAAATATTTTTATTTTTAAGAAAAACAACTATACCCCAATCCCTGTGGATCGATACCCGTAATCACTATCCTACTAGATACGTGCTATTGCGTGGTCTTTAAAGTTGGCTATCAATTTTTGGCCCGTTGCCGGGGATTGTTAGCATAGTTATTTTTCTTTTCATAAAAAAAAAAACTTTCAAAAAAAATATATATTTAAAATTAAATAAAAATATTTTCTATTTTTGTTATTTCTCTTATCTCCTTTCTCTCCTTTACTAATTTTTGATTTTTCTTGGTATCATTTGATCAGGAACCAAAGAGGAAGTTTGGGACAATCAGAAAGGGAACGACTGAAAAAGGAATACTGTAGAGGTTTGCTTTTTAAAAAAAAAAAATTGCTGGAAATTCTGGTAACATCTGAACCTTTCTTATTTCAAATTGATTCCCATCTAGCCTGCAAGTTGTGGTGATTGTTTGATTTCAATTTTTTTTACAAAAGTGTGAATGCATGCTTGATACACATACACCAATTAATCTGCACATAGTAAGGGCAATCACCCCAGTAAGATAAGAACTGGATTTCATCACCAGATTCTTGCCCAAATTAGGTGAATCAATTCTCACATAGCTTTCACCTTAATTAAAATCAATTAGACGTTGGCCCCTAGGGACATTCGAGCTCAATAGGACGAAGATCACCGAAAGTTGCACCAATTTCGCTCTGTGGCTCAGTTGATGTCTAGGCAAGCTTTGTCCCAAGGGAGACAGTTCATCTGTTCGAGGCAAGTGGTTTTTAAGTGGGACCTTTGCAACGCATCGTGACCCCCCCACTTACCTGGGAGCTTACCTGGTCAACTCAGTTCATTAGACCGGATTGGAGGCTTAGGTGCCCTCTTCAAACTAGTTAGGAGCTGTCTAGTGATTTTAGGGTAAACTTAAGAAATTGATGTGTTTTTCTTTTTAGTGCATGCTTGACTGAATTTGACTAATCAGAGGAGTCTTAGTGTATGCTAGGGTGTCGTTCCAGGTCTCCTGAATTAGTACCTTTTGACTCTGAAATAGAGCGTTCTATTAGGACCCTTCGAGCTAAAATCCACACTTACAAAACCCTAGGATCTGCTTCACCTATCAAGATGGCTGAAGAACAACCCAAGCTGTTAAAGGAGTACTTCACTCCTTCCATTTATACCTCTCCATCTTGTATCCGACTACCTGATACCACTGCTGCTGTACATTTTGAAATTAAGTCTAGTGTCATCCAGATGCTTCCCTCTTTTTATGGACTCAACAATGAAGACCCATACAAACATTTAGATGAGTTCCTTGAGATCTGCACTACTGTTAAAATTCAGAACTTCATTGATGATGCTCTGAAACTTAGGCTGTTTCCTTTTTCCCTTAAGGATAGAGCTAAGCAGTGGCTACATTCATTAGAAGCCAATTCCATTCTTTCATGGGCTCAAATGCAACATGAATTTCTGAAGAAATATTTTTCCATAGGAAGAACAAACCAATTTAGGCGTACTATCACGAGCTTCTCCCAATCTGATGGGGAAGAATTTCATGAAACTTGGAAAAAATTTAGAGATTTACTCCGAAAATGCCCGCATCATCAAATACCCAAATGGCAATTGGTGCAATGTTTCTATGACGGGTTGTCTGAACGAAACCGTCAGATGGTTGATGCTTCTTGTGGAGGAACTTTCATGCTTAAGAGTGAGCATGAGGCATGGCAGATGTTTGAAAACCTTAATGAAAATTCTCTCCACCATGCCTCCTCCGCTCGTCAAGCACCCCCGAATTCTCAAAGAAAAGGAACCATATATGAAGTTAGCCAGTCCATAGGTCTATCCGAGAAAGTAGATGCACTATCCCACAAATTGGACCAGCTAATGTCTAGAGAACAGCTTCCAAATTTTTCCCAAGCACAAGTCTGTGCTCTTTGTTCTAGCCCGTCTCACCCTATTCATGAATGCCCTTCGGCAGCTCAATTCCCTGAATTTGTGCAAGAACAAGTCAACGCTGCTCAAACACAGCCTAGACCGGGTAATGATCCGTATTCTAACACTTATAACCCGGGGTGGCGCAACCATCCAAATTTCTCTTGGAAGCAGCAGACTTCCAATACTTCCCAGCCTTATTCCCAAAACTTTCAACCATTCCAGAATGTTAATCCCTACCGTCCTTTGACTCAATTTCAACACACTCCTCCTTCACCCCAAAGAAACACAGCCTTTGAGGAGAAAGTGTTGACCTCCCTTCAAGGTTTGGAAACCATTATACAATTGGTGCACTCTCACACGCAATCTATCGCCAAGCTAGAATCCCAAACGGGGCAACTAGCTAATGCACTGAACAAGCGAGAGGAAGGAAAGCTTCCAAGCCAACCAGTGAGTAATCCTAGGGGACAATACATGGCTCAAGAAAATCAACCAAATACAATTCATCATGAACAAGCCAATGCTTTGACTATCCTAAGGAGTGGACGTGTAGTAAACAATATGATTGGGGAGGGAAACAATAAGGAAGGTAAAGAGGAGGAGAGAAATGTATCACATGAAAATCCAAAACCTTCTTCTTCCTCAGTTAGTCCACCTTCAGCCAAAACTCACATCCCAAAGGCTCCATTTCCTGAAGCTCTTAATGCACCCACTCCCTTTGGCAAGAAAGGAACTTCACTAGAGGAGATGATGGAGGTTTTCAAACAAGTCAAAATCAACCTCCCGCTTCTTGATGCTATTAGACAAGTTCCATCTTATGCCAAATTTCTCAAAGACCTTTGTACCCAAAAGCAATAATCTTGGACACATGTACCTAAAAAGGTCTTCCTAACTGAGCAAGTGAGTTCTATTCTCCAACACAACACCCCACCGAAATTCAAAGATCCTGGTGCTCCCACCATCTCCTGTGTCTTAGGAAATAATTTCATTGATCGAGCACTCTTAGATCTAGGGGCAAGTGTCAATCTTTTACCTTACTCAGTTTATGAGAAACTTGGGTTAGGTGAGTTAAAACCAACCTCGGTATCCCTTCAATTGGCTGATCGATCTGTGAAAACACCACGTGGGATAATTGAAGATGTTCTTATCAAGGTAGATAAATTCTATTTTCCAGTAGATTTTATCGTCCTTGATATGAAACATGAGCCTAATCCTAAGAAACAAATCTCCGTGATCCTTGGGCGTCCCTTTTTAGCTACAGCCAATGCGAGTATAAATTGTAGAACTGGGGTGATGAATATATCCTTTGGAAATATGAAGGTTAAGTTAAATATATTTCGTGCCTCTGATCAACCCGCAAAGGAAGTTGAGTGCTTCCTAATAGATAAAATGGACGATCTTTTAGAAGAAGCCCTTCCCTATATTTTGGTAGATGAACCTCTGAAAACATGCTTGACCCATTTTGACTTTGATATAGATAAGGCCATAGAAGCAGTCAACTTCCTGCTTAACAATCAGTCTTCCACAAATTTTCTTCCTTGGAGAACCCCGCATGAACTCGGTATGATTTGATAAGGATGCACTGCGTCTGGCTGAAGACGTTAAACTTAGCGCTTGTTGGGAGGCAACCCAATTTCCATAGATTTTTGCACATTTTCTTGTCATATTTTTTACAGGAGTCCTCATATTACTGATGCAACTAAGGTACAATGTTTCTATCCTCCATATGCATCATATTTTCTTCCAAAATAAAAAAGATATAAAACAATAAAAATAATAATATAATATTCAAAAAAAATTCATCAAAAAAAAAACATTGAGGACAATGTCTGATCTAGGTTGGGGGGTAATAGGATTTGAATTTTTAAAGGAATTTTTTGCATTTTCACATTTTTAAGTGAATTTCAAAAAAAAAAAGTGAATTTCAAAAAAAAAAAGAAAAAAAAGAGAAAAAAAACCTAATTTCTATGCTTTAGTGCTGAAATGATAAACACACAAAGTATATAAAATCTAAAAAGCTCAATAACTAGTCAGGAGTAAGTCAATTTGAGTTCTTTTCATTAAAAATTCTTTTAGCGAGTTGTAAGATAATTTTTACTTTGGAATTTCACAACACACATGGCCTGCACTTCTAAGGATTAGGTTCAACATTATGTTACTAAGTCTAGTAGCAACCTTGAGTCCTGATGAATCATTCCTATCTAATTCACTATTATCCCGTATTTATTGTAAAAAAAAAAGTGAATTTAGTCAGGTACATCGAAAAGGGCTACCTATCGTCAAAGGTCAGCGGGCTTGTAATGAGGAACCCGAGCATAGGTCCGTAGGGGAGTCTTGATGTCCAACACCTTAAGCCATCTGGTGTGGGAGTGTTGACTGAGTGCTCGCTACACGGAGGAATCATTACAAGAGTAAAAGTGCGTAATTTATAAATCTCAAAAAAAAAAGAGAAAAAGAACAAGAAAAAAAAATATAATATTGACCTTGAAAAAGACGATAGTGTGAAAGCCATCGCTGTAAAAATTCGAGTAAACTGGAATATTACAGATAAAGCCCATGAGGTATTAAAGTAAACATCCACAACTCTCGAAATCCTGCAAGATAGAATGATTTTGAATCAGTGATTAGGTCTTATCTGACCAATTCTTGGAAACTACTAACTTTAGCAGTATTTTGGGGATCTAAAGCCTTAGCTTGTGTATGGTCCAGATATCACCGAGCACCCAAGTATAAAGAAGTCTTACAACTCCCTAACGGAAGCTTAATAACCTCAACTTAAGTTGCATTTTGACTTAGGATTTGGGCTGACTTAGTAATTAAAACTTTGTGTGCTTTTGAAATTCTTGGCATTTATGCATTTGAAATTAGATTTTATAAAACAATAAACTCTTTGAGTAGAGACAACAGTTTGTGGGTATCTGAGCCGGAAACCCTCACGAGACAAAACTCGTCCACTAGGGCCACCTAGGGGTTTAAAGCCTTATTGCATACGGTAAATGCAATCGCGATTCCTGCGAAAGTGAGTTAGTTTTTTTTGTTTATTTTATTTTGCTCGAGGACTAGCAAAATGTAGGTTGAGAGGTGTGATAAGTGCTAAATAATGCATAAATTAATATCTTATTCATAACACTTATCAGTATTTTAATTCACATATTTTGTAAATTCAACCAAAAAAATGTATTACCTTCATGATTGCATTTTAATAAATTATCCAAGGTAATTCAAGTTTGATTTGATTATTTATTAATTAAGCTTAATGCATGCAGGTCGAGTCGAGCTCAATAAGGTAATGCCTATGGACACTGCAGCATCCTCCAGAGTCGACTCCAAGAACTCTCCTCCAAAACCCAGTGCTTCCCATTAATTCCCGTTTCTTCACCTTCTTCTCTTCCCACACTTTTCAATCATTTATTTCTCAGATCTCAAAGTATATCATCTATTCATCTATAGTTGCACAGATCTCAAAGAATTCTAGTCATTGGCCTTTTTCCAACCAAATAGAATTAATTCTATCTTCCCAGCCAAACCAAATTAGAATCTTCAAACAAGCCACGCTATCATGCAAATCCCCCTTCATTCCATCTCATCTTGTTCCGAGTCCATCCCACACTTCAGCCTTCATTCGGACCCAAGACGGAACCAAGGAACAGAGCCACAGTTCTAGATTAACTCCAAAAAAAATATTCTTTCGTGACTCCTCCCATCCATCCCAACCACCCACGGATAAGCCCCAGATTTATGCAAACATAATCCCCTGCATCCCAGTTCATCTTCCCATCGTATCTTCCTCCCAGCATCTCGCTCATTCCTCCCAACGTCTTTTCTTTATCTTTCAATCAACTCCCCTGTTCCAGCTTGCAGCCTTATCCAAGCCAATCTCGTCCGCATCCAAAGCATCTTCCAAGTCATTCTTTTCCCCTGTTTCTCCGCGTTGTAACCATGTCACCTTCCTCCAAGATTTCTTCTCAGCCGCTTCCCAAACCGAGATCAATCCCATCTTCTCCGTGATCTTCTTCCCCCGGATAAGCTCCAATCCGCCATTCAGCCGTATCCTCTTCCTCCTCATCTCCTCCATGTCCGTCCCAGCTCACGATATCTGTGATTCATCTTCATCTCGTGGCCAGTCAAATCCCGAGCTTCACAGGTTGTTTTCCCGTTCGGATCAAACAACTAAATGCATAGCATCCCACATGATCCTCCGTTTGTGATCTATCCCACATCCAACAGGATTCCCAGCTCATTCCTCCCGTGTCTTCATCTCCAAGGCTTCCGGAACAGCTCCTCCCGCGATGCTTGCCAAAAAAACAAACTTCTATCTTTATCCAACATTCAAACACCAGCCGAATCCAGATCCTCTCGTTTCGGATCATCTCCCAGCCTATCAACGGATGAGTCTACGCGTTCTTCCCAGCTCTACAACAACCATTCCGAGCTTCACGGCAAGGAACTCCATCCTCCCCTGTTTTGGAACAGGATCCCAACTTATCTTCACAGCATCTGGAAGCCAGCAACCGTCCGAGATCCTCTCCAAAGCCTCCTCCATCGACAAGGGATCAGCTCCCAGTTATGTTCCCAGCACCTCATCCACGGATGTAATCCATCTCTTCTTTATCCAAATCCCCTGCATTCTAGAGTCATCTTCTCCGAAAATAAAGCAACCTGTGAGCCACTTCCTCCCAACCGAACTAGCATTCCAGCCGTTCGGATTGACTTCATCTTCCCACGCGTCCGGCTTCACGCATCTTCTCCTTTGATCAGCATCCCAGCAGCCGGATCTAAGATCCGAACCACAGCAGTCCAACGAATCAGTCCAAACTTCATCCCAACGGCAAAGGGTTCATCCTTATCTATGACGTGAAACGAAGAAGAGGAGAAGGAAGGGCGCAGCCTATAAAAGGGTCAACCGTGAAACAGAGAAGGCATTCCAATCTCCTGAGAGGCCAAGTCCCCCACCGGGAGAAGAAGAGCTTGGCTCTTCTTAGGGAGTTCCCACAAAAGAATAAAAAAGAGAGGGAGAGAATACTTTGTGATATTTCGGGAATAGAGGGAGTGGGACGAAAGCAGAAGATTTTCATATGAAGATGGGAGCCCGCTGCTGTGCTGCTGCTGCCATCCTCCACTCCATGGAAGGCTGATCTCCTCTCTAGGGCTGGATGCAGCCCTAACACAGGGACATGGATTTTATATTTTATTTTATGTTCTTGGAGTTGTATGAACTTATTGTTTTTTAATGAATATTTACTTTTATTTCATGTTTAATTTCTGTGATTTTAAATGTGAAGTTTATACAACTGTTCTTCATGATCACTAAGTAAATATAAGATAGTCCATGCTTAGGGAAGATGCGATGTGCTGCCACCTTGCATTAGGGTAGACATTTCATGCCTACTGAAGATGGATTATGCTCAAATTACTTTTGTGAATTTTTATTTAAATGCTTATTAGGCTTGTAGCCAATTTGCATGTTAATCCAAGAACGAAATAAAATATAAATAACCCTTGTTCCGATGTTAGTGGTGAATTCCATGCCCTAGGTTCTCCTAAACTGATATTCCTTTAATTGCATTTTCTTTTATTAAAATTGCTTAGTTTAATAGTCTTCACAAATTCATCCTTTTAAATATTTTTATTTTTAAGAAAAACAACTATACCCCAATCCCTGTGGATCGATACCCGTAATCACTATCCTACTAGATGCTATTGCGTGGTCTTTAAAGTTGGCTATCACAGTCACACTGTCATTTTTCCACATCTTATGTGTGGCAACCTCCTCTTCTGTAGCATCATCCCCTAGATCTCCAAGATCAGGGGTTTCAAGTATATAGAAAATTTTCTCCTGAGTGAGTACTACCTTTAAATTCCTCAACCAGTCCACATAGTTTGGTCTGGTCAACTTGTTGGCATCTAAGATGCCTCTTAGTGAAAGTGAAGAAGCCATTTAATAATTCTACATATGCAAGAACAAAACTAATATAAGCAGACCAATCATGATGACATGTTTGCAACTAGATAAGGACTTTAATCTAATTTGTCTCCTACTATTTTTATCGAATATCATAGCCCTCTCCTATGATAAACGTGAAAATATAATTTTTCTTAGTAGGGTTGAGATCCTAATTCATCATAAAAAACCTTGTGTTTACACAACAAACTCTTATGAGTTCAAAGGTAGGAAACTCTTTCCAATTGCATCTCATGCAATTCTCAACTTTATCTTGTCCTCTTAAAATACTTATTGCCTTGTGTTAGCACAACAAACAATAATATTTAGTTAAGTCAAACTCTTCATTTCCATATAGTCATATTCGAATAATATTGCCCTTGTGGTTGCACAACAAGGCAATATATTAAAATATGCCATAAGCATCTTAATGCACCAAGACAGTATAACATCAGTTCCCATTGCAAGTCTTGTGTTAGCACAACAAACTAGCATGGATCTTGACATAATAATATCGAGGCATGAAGGAAGGCTATCAATAGTGTTATATCAATATTAAGCTTATCCATAATAGGCAATCAAACAATTGGCCAGGTAAGTAGGTGGGAGGCTCTCCTTACTCAGAGAGTAAGGTCCTAATTAAGTAACCACCTTTAGTGCTTTCCTTAGACACCAATTAGATTAATTGTTCTAGAATGGGTTAGCTCAAAATTTTTCAACACTATGACTTAATATAATTTTTATTGAGGGCTTACTAGTCTCTAGCACATTCTTTAATTGTAACATATATTTAACATATCTAAAATAAGCTATTATGCATCATAGCTATCTCATAGCATGTATAAATCATAAGCAATTAATTAACATGCTTCAACATATCTTCATATGAAAAATTTCATATCACGACATTTTATTACATATCATATCATATATGAATCATATATTTCAGCATTTCATTAAGCATATGACATTACTATCTCATAGTAAATTAATAATCATACATCATGCATTATTATTTGATTGAACCAATTAAGGATGGCTCTGATACCACTGAAGGGTTTTAGCATGTTATAATGCGCCGCGGAAGCTAGGGATTTTAAAAATTTCTTAATAAATTTCCTATGCATGAAACCCTTTTAAGCCTAGATCACCTTAATGATTACAATCAAATGATATAAAATAAATGCAGAATTAGTAGAATACCTTAAACGCTAATCCAAAGTGTACAATCTCCACGAGGCGTCCAAGTGTCCGCCCTCCAATGGTGATCAACACGAAAACTTGATCAAGACTTTAGCTCCAAAGACTTTTGATCCTTAATGCAGAATTCTTCTAAATAATTCTAATGGCTTGCTTTCCTTCCTTTCTAATTTTCTTTTCCCTTCTAAAAACACTTCTAACCTTTTTGTCCTAAAGAAGACCTTCTTGTCTAGGATTAGGACAACTTAAGAGTGATGTTAGAAAGAAAGAAGGCTTGTAAGAAAGAAGGGATATGTGAGAGAGAGAGTTGGATTGATTTCCGATGGATGAAAACACCGGGAGCATTCCCTATTTATAGATGGCGTACGGATGCATTGTAGCCATCCATTCATGCATGAAGAGGGGCGTGAGATCAAGGGGTGTGTCATTTGATGAGAGGGCATATCAGAAGTAGTTAGGATAAGATGAAGTACTTATGATATGGCGCTTCATCCTTATCCATTCCCTAAGCACCTCTTCATGAAATCCACCGTACTCATGCCTCTCTTCATTTCTTCTCACGCATGAAAAATAGGGAGCATTCTCAACCATTGATCAACGCTAGATGATGATCCAAAGGCCCTTATTGGTGGCGCCATAAGAAATAAGGAGAGAGAGAATGATGCGGTTGAAGGGAGAGTAGTTAGGATAAGATGATGTGTCATCTTTATCCAATCCAAGGGGCGCCATCTATTTTAAGTGCTTATCCCTTCACGTAAATTTCATCATCACGCCTCCAGATGAGATCCATCACGAGATCATGATCTCCCATCATCCCATGATGAAGATCCAATGGCTCCAATCCATGGCGTCATCCATTTGATCCATCTCTTCATCCAAATGTTGATCCAACGGTCAAAAATGAATGATTTATCAAATCTAATCCAATTAGACTCAAATTAAGCCAATTAGGTGCCAACTCTTGGCTAACCCATATTAGAATATGATCTAATCAAATTAGATCAATTAAGAATCAGATTCGAATCCAATTCGAATCAGATTCGAATCCAATTCGAATCAGATTCGAATCCAATTCGAATCAGGAGCTAAGGTTTGCAATACTTGCTAGGATGTTTATCTTGCAAACATGATCTAATCCAATTAGACCCTTGGTAAGTTTCCTTGTGTGTGACCCATTGGGTTCTATACTTAGCCAGCAATAGGTGTGAGTGCGAGTTGACCCAATTTGATTAGAACTCTTCTAATCGATTTAAGTCCAAACTGCGCGAACCCGAACTTAACAATTAGAATCCTTTCTAATTGGTGATCGAATTAAACTCTTTAATTTGATCAAACCTATAAAACAAGATTGACGTCTACCAATGTGTCATGTCTACCCGGAAAATATGGAATTTGGTGGAAATACCAAAAATACCCTTCAGTGGCAAGTTACCATGCAATTCAATCCTTTAATCAAACTGCATCCCAAATATGTATATGAGTATGAATATATGTCAAACTCAATTTCATATTCATATTTTTCTCAATCTTTTAATGATAATTCAAATAATGAAACATTAGAAACTCTTTCTAATTTTCATTCTGCTTTGATCAAAGGCTTCCCGAATTATCATATGATTAGAATAAATAGGATGCTATCTTCTCTTACTAGAAGTGATTAATTCCTTATTGACCTACTCATAATCTTCGTACACAATTCACCATATCCAGAAGACCTCGTACACAACTTATTGTCATGAATGAGTGTAAACCAAAATATGGGTTCATGTGCACAAGATACCATGGTGATCTCAGGTCATAGGATCAGTTACACAACTTCCACTAAGAGAATCATCTTTTGACATGTAAGTAAGACTTCATAAGATTTCTCTTTGTAGGTCAATTCAGTGAACTCATTCCTCTAATGAGCACCCACATCTTTGTATTAGTGTCTCCATACAAATGATTGTGAGATCAATCATCCTCTGCATCGAGCATACATAAGACATGCCAGTCTTTTCCGGTAATCATTGATCCCCGACTTAATGTACCAATGACTGGAAATATTTAAGATTAGGATTTTAGGATTTTAAGTCTCACTAGTATGATCTCATTATAGTCTTAAAACTATTGCCCTAATCTAAGGAGCTTATCATAAATATAATCAACAGCATATGATAAAACATAACGCCTTTATTCATATTTAAATATCATGTACATGATTTGGACAAATCAAAAGAAAAAAAATCTTTCGCAATACATATTGCGATTGGCTTGTAGGGCATCTACTCTTTCATGATCTGGTCCACTTCTTTTATAAAGGACTAACTCCGGCACATAGTAACATGATTGAGTCCATGCACAAGGGTAGGTTCATGAATCAAACCCCAGATCAAGCCTATGAATTTCTTGTTGACTTAGCCGAGAACGCCCAAAATTGGAGTAGCTATGGTGAGGAAGTAAATAAAGATGAGTTCGGGTCTAGAAAACCAGGTAATTATGAAATGAAAGCAGACCCAAATCTCAAAAATGTCATGTCCAATCTGGTGATTGGAATGAATAACTTAAGTAAAAAGTTTGATGCTTTCACTGTTTCCACTAGCTCGAGTTCATATAAAGAGTTAAATCCCATCATAAAAGTGGATCACGAGTCACATAGTTTATGTGTCTTGTATAACAGTCCGAAACATCTAGTGGAGTGCTGCCCTAATCTGCCCACCATAAAGGCCGAGCAAGCAAATGCTCTAAATTCATATAGTGCCTTCAAGAAGCCCACTCCCAATTCATTCAGCCCAGTTTACCATCCTGATAATAGGTTCCACCCAAATTTCTCATACAAGCAGAACGAACCTATTCAGCATCAAGGTGGTCTACCAGGTTTTCAGAACAACTTTTCCAAGATAGGTCCATCACAAATGAACCAACCTTTGGTTCTATCTGTACCTCCTTATAATGCCCCTATCCCACAGCAACCTTCACCATTAAAAACCATGATGGCTAATATGATGAAACAACAATAAGATTTTATCAAGCAACAACAACAGACCAATACAGCCCAAGCCCAGACTAACCAATTCCATACGCAAGCAATTGCAAAACTTGAGGTTAGTCTAAGCCAAATAGCAAACTCTCTAGGAGAAAGAAGGAAAGGTGAACTACCTAGTCAACCAGTGCCTAACCCTAGTAGACAACAAAATCAAGGTCAGAGAGGTCAGTATCAAATCGATTCTAATGAAAATCCGACCTATGAAGTCCAGGCAATTACCACTTTAAGGTCTGGCAAGCAAGTGGACAATAAAGTCCAACTTCCTGAACATGAAAAAGAAAATAAAAATGAATCCGATAAGAACCCTATTTAGAAGAGGGGTCAAGAACAAGATAAATCAGACAAAAAGGAAGAACTCATAGAAACATACAAACATAAGGTTTCCTTTCCCAGTAGACTTCAGGACTCCAAGAAACAATCTAACTTTGATGAAATAATGGAAGTCTTTAAAACTGTTCAAATAAATATACCTTTTCTCGATGCCATAAGACAAATTTTCTCCTATACAAAATTCTTGAAAGACCTCACCACGGTCAAAAGAAAAACCAGTATTCCTAGGCAAGCTGTTATGGCTGCACAAGTCTCATCTCTAATTCAACAACAGATTGCCCCAAAATTCAAAGACCCTGGTTGCCCCACCATTGAAATAAAAATAGGAGAGACGATCATCCAAAGAGCCCTATTAGATTTAGGAGCTAGTGTGAACCTACTATGTGTACCAAAAGTTAGGTTTGGAGGAATTAAAGCCCACAAATATTATCCTTTCCTTAGCAGATAGGACGGTGAAGTATCCCAAGGGGATTGTAGAGGATGTAATAGTGAAGGTAAACGAGTTTTACTATCCTGTGGACTTCGTTATCCTTGAGACCGAACCTGTAATACATCCAGACAATCACACACCTATAATTTTAGGTAGACCTTTCTTAGCCACAGCAAATGCTGTGATCAATTATCGAAATGGGATGCTGAAGTTATCTTTTGGCAACATGAAAGTCGAGCTTAATGTCTTCAACATAAGTAAACAACCACCAGACGACAAAGAAATCAATGAAGTTGACATGATTGAAAGTCTGGTTCAGGAGACGTTCTTACAAACTTATAATAAGGACCCTTTAGAAGCTTACCTTTCCTATTCTGAGGAAGCGGTCGAGCATGCGCCCCCTAATTCTGTTCTCCTTATGAGCATAGATCATCATCAGCTGACTGTTCTTCCTCGGACTCTTCCAAAACCATTCTTAGATAATGGTTGAAAAAAAATGAATCCACATTTTGTCTGGCTGAAGACATAAAACTTAGCGCTTTTGGGAGGCAACCCAACATATAAATATTATAAAATAATAATAATAAAAAATAATAATAATAATAATAATTTCAATAAATTACTAACATGCAGGTTTGGGGGTTTTTGCCCCAATTGTCACTTTACCTACCCATATCAGGTAACTTCTCTTCTGTTCTGTTACTGCTTTAAATTTTCTTTAACATTGAGGACAATGTTAGATTTAGGTATGGGGGTGAGAATATTTTTTGATTTTTTATGCAATTTAAAAAAAAAAGAAAAAAAGAAAAGAATTTCAAATTTTTAACTCAAACTCTAATCTTTTTGCCTGTACAAACTAGGAATTGCTTTGACAATAGCTTTGAGTCAAGAAATATGATAGCAGTTCTATCTTGAATTTTCGTCCCACCTATCTTCTGCTAACATGATACAAGATGATTTAGCACCTACACGTAAGCATATGAATAGGGGGGTATGTAAACTTGCAACTAATATGAATACTTTTAATTTTCGAGATAATTTAAAGTTATATGTGTGATGAACACCCTAATCAAAAAAAAAGAAAAGAAAGATAAAATAAAATAAAATAATGAGTTTATTTTAAGTCTTCTCACTGAGTAACCGAGTCTTTTGCCTGGCAAGCAGCGAGTGTTCGCGTAAAAATGTGAGGATGATTGAGATTAAATTCTGAGTGACTAATTTGGCCTTGAAGCCTAGTTAACTTGAGTTATTAAGCCTGTTAGGGTGTCTCTACACCTAGTGCCCTGAGCCATCTGGATCGGAAGTCATTGGCCTAACACTCGCTACATGGGTCAGCTAGAAAGCTTAATAAGGCTAGATATTGCACAAGTCATTCTTCTTAGCATTCAGTCTGATAAAAATAATAATAATAATAAATAAATAAATAAATAAATCTGGGGTGTTCATTACCATTTAACTCTAGAAAGTCTTGAAAATTGGAGTGATCATGTTGGAAGTAAGAGAAAGCCACTCATTTATATGATACTATCTTGCACCTCACTATATTCTTGACTTGTTAGTAGATAGATAGGGTGTAATGAAACTTGAGTTAGACTTTGCTTAAATATGATAGCAATAAGTCTCTATTGTCCTTGCAATTCTAGTTTCATACAGTAATACTTATTCAAATTTCGAGTTAAAAATTGGAAATCCCTGACTGATGAAGTTTGAGGGTAACTTCACTGCAACCCTCACGAGACAACACTCGTCCACTAGGGTAACCAAGGGGTTTAAAGGCTTGTTGCACGTGCTAAGTGCAATCGTAATGCTCTACGAAAGTGAGTATCTATCTTAGTTCATGTATATATATAATAATAATTAATACTTTTGCACTCTCATTTTCGCACTAAATTGCTAGAGACTAGCAATAAGCTAGTTTGGGGGTGTGATGAGAGCACAAAAGTGCAATCATCATACCATCTTAATTAGTATTTTAGCTAATCATTAATAATAAAATTAACTAATTAACATTGTATTTGTGTTTGAGTGCAAGTAATCCAAGAGACCCAATAACATTGGGTTTGAGCTCAGCTCATCCCGCGTTTCAGCCGCAGCCAAATCCTTCCGCGATCTGATTCCTCCCGCAGTGCATCACGACCATCCATCCTCCCCAGCTCCAAGCTTCCGGATCCCACAGCACCCATCTCTTCCGTACCCCAGCAATCAGATACCCGAAGCATCTTCCATGATCAACGCCCGAATCATCCCGTGGCATCTTCCATCTTCAGCGCATCTCCTCCCTTCCGAAGTCAAGCCGTGATCCAAGCTTCCACCGTGGCCGTGATCGGCTCCTCCCACCAGCCCACGGGTCATCACCTCCTCACAGCATCCCGCAATCCCAGCCTCCGACGCCGCGTTCGAGCTCCATGGATCATTAACCCCCTACTCCGCAATCCGCCCAGTGATCCTGTGCTGTGATCAAGCCGCCGTCTCAGCCTCCCATCTCCTCTTCTTCCGGTCACAGCAGCCATCCGTCCGCATCCAGCTTCCACGCCTTCCTCCGAGAAATCCCCGCTTCCCCCTTCTGGATTGAATCACCCCCTCCACGGATCAAGCTCCCGCGTCCGCTCCATGTCCTGGCAAATCCCCCAAAACCCACGACTGTTACTCCATCAAGGATCCATCGCCGGCTTCAAGGC
The DNA here is from genome assembly GCF_009389715.1 of Phoenix dactylifera. NCBI lineage: Eukaryota > Viridiplantae > Streptophyta > Magnoliopsida > Arecales > Arecaceae > Phoenix > Phoenix dactylifera. Next base: position 49,043 of record NW_024068675.1, read on the forward strand.
TCGGGCGATCTATAAGAAGGGGCTCTCGGCTGTGAAACAGGGAGGGGGTGGTGGCCGGCGGGTCCAAGAAAGGGGAGCTCTCGGCGAGAGTGTGGAGGTCGGTTGGGCCAAGAAACAGGGGGGGAGGGTGGTGGCCGGTGGGTCCAAGAAAGAGGAGGAGTCGGCTGGGTGTTGAGCCAAAGAACAGGGGAGAGCTCTGTTTCTTTTGGAGAAGAAAGAAAGAAAAAAAAAAGCATATATTTTATTGTTTCTTTTAGTGTTCCACCGTGAAGGATTACTTGTTCCTTGTTTTTATATTTTTTCTTTTTTCTACTCTTGTAAGCACTTGACCTTTTATGCAATCCATAAATTTATTTTATGCAATCTATATTCCAGTCTGCAATTTTCCTAGCACTGTTTTCATCCAATTTACGCTAAAGCTTTAATTTCTGTTGTTTTTAATTTCTGTTATTTTTAAGTTCCATTCTTCAACTTTTGTAATTTTCCTTTTCATGCAATACATTAAATCTTCCTTTATGCAATTTGTGTTCGCTTCAATCTTCTCGTTTTCATCCATTTTTATTTATGCCAAAGCATTTCTTTGATTAGTTAAATATATAAATGCTTTCCGAATTTAAATACCTATCTTTTTGCCAATTTCAAGTAGAAAACATTCTCTGGTAGCCCAGAGAATCATTCAAACATCCCGAAGTAGTGTTTTTCTTTTATTATTCAAACATCGATTTCGAATCTGAGTGAATATTTTGATTTTTATGCAACTCCAATCGCCTCCCTGTGGATCGACCTCTTACAACCACTATTCTTCGAGTAGAATAGGTAAGATTAAAATTAATTTAAACTTTGTTTGTCGGTTCTAACAACGATCTGTTTAGCATATTTTTAGGTAAACAGGAATTGGACAACAACTTTATCCACCTCGATTTCTCTTTGCGACACAATGTGTCCCAAAACAATACCTGATTGAACCATAAAATGACATTTTTTCCAGTTAAGAACTAAATTTTTCTCTTTACATCGTTCTACAACAAGGGTCAAGTGATGCAGACATTCATTAAAATTAGATCCGAATACAGAAAAGTCATCCATAAAAACTTCTAAAAACTTCTCTACCATGTCGGAGAAAATGCTCAGCATACACCGCTGGAATGTAGCTGGTGCATTGCATAACCCAAAAGGCATGCGACTGTTAGATGTATGCCCTAGAAGCCAATCTGACAGACACATTATTTATTCTGGGACATAAATTTGTACTTGACTTTATTATTATTGAATAATAAATGGGCATCTTTTCATTCATATTGTTTATGTGTCTATGAATTATCCAAGAAATTAATAAGATGATGATACATATTCTCAAGAGTTGAGAATTTGAGCCATGTATCATTGGTGATTAATTTCTAAATGCTCCTGATCAATGGATCATCACGAGGATGGTGATCGATCCGATCAGTGCACAGATCGCTTTCCTTATGAATGGACGAGACTCGAGTCCACAGTGTAGGGACACTGAAGTGAGAGTGCAGGTGCTTGTTAGAGAACAAGGGTACTGAGCATGACCAAGACAAGAAGTCACTTGGATGTCTATCCACTCGTCAGTGACTTACTTGATGTTGCAGTAGTGTGACTGGTCCTTTGACCTGCGGTGCTTCGGCTACTCACAGTGAGGTTATTGTAGTTTGACTGCACATATACATGGTCTCTAGTCATATGGGTCCTTGTTGTGTAGATTGGCTGCAGTAGGTTCACTGTAGGAGTAAGGTATGCACTTACATGGAATCTATCGACCTTGTTAGAAGAGGAGTGATCCTATGTGATTTATTAGACAGAGTTCTAAGATCTTGGCCAGGGCAATAATATACAGTGGAGAAAGAGTTTTCCACTATCGAACTCAAGTCGAATAAATCTAGACATATGACAGACGACGGGGTTTGACGAGTTATCCATGATCTCCGGTCTGTGGGGATCCACGATAGAAGGACTGTATCATACGATAACTGCATCTAGAGGTTCATCATTCTATTCTGCTGGGTGGCCACTACATACTGCTAGGTGTCACTGGTGGAAGGTGAGACTCACAGGAATCATCTTGATGGTCGATGAACCCTGATGAGTTGAGTTGAAATTGTTTCAACCCATTGAAAGGAGTTTTCAATGATATTGTGATAGAGATCGCAATATATCTTACTACCAGTCAGAATGGAACCTATGGGGTCACACACATTAGAGGTAATGACCGATCCGATGGTTGAATGTGATTAAGAATCATAAATAATCAATTAGATTGATAAATGAAAACCTGCTAAGAGTTAGTGGTTAGAAGAAGAAACAATTGCAATCGGATTGCAATTTAATTTAATTAATTAAATTTAATTAATTGGACTTGATCATGAGTCCTACTTGGAGTAGGATCCTTGGAGTCCTAATTGGATTAGAATTTCAAATTAAATTAGAATCCTATTTGGAATAGGATATCTAAAGTCCTAATTGTCTTAGGGCTGAAATTTAATAAGTCCTAATTAGATTAGGATTATTTTAAGTCCTAATTAATTTTAAATTTAATCTAATTAATTTTATGACTCCTAATTGGATTAGGATTGAAGAGTTCAATAGAGTCATGGTTCAATTAAATCCTAATTAGATTAGGATTTGGAGGAAATTGAAATGGGTTTATAAAAATCCTATTTTGACTAGGATTAGACTCATGCAATGGACCCAAATTAAAACACCCTTTAATTTATTTAAATAGCAGATTTAAATGAACTTGAGGGAGGGGCCCACGCCGCTCCCCTTGGGGTGTGCGTGGGAGAAAGAGGAGGGGCGCACGCCCCTCCTTGTTGGCCAAAACAAAAGATAAAGATGAGTTCCTAAAAAATAGGAACTCATCCTTATCACTTTAGGGATTAAAAGAGGAGGCGTGTGACCCCTCTTCTTCATCCTTTTCTGATGCATTTCGACAGCAACCTTTCTCCTCCATCTTCCTCCTTTGAGCCGCCATCAAGAGAAGAAAAAGAAGAGCCTTGATCGCCCTCTTCCTTCTTCATTTCGGTTTTAAAAGGGAAGAACAAGAAAAAGGCGGTAGGGCTTTGTTCTTGTTCCTTTTGATCCATCCTTTTTCCTCCTCCTCCCTAAGCATTTAAGAGTTGATTGAAAGGGAGGACTTCAGCCATCAAAAGCCATCTCTGCAAGGGAGTTAGCACCCTAGGGAGATACGTAGGCTTCGATCGAATCATTACCTCGTGTGGATACCCGTAGAGGCCGGACGCGTGTGCGGCTTCCATCGAACCTTCTACAAATCCACGTGAATCAGATTTGCGGAGACCATCTACCCGCACAAGGTGAAGATCTAATCTTCTTAATGATTTAAAAATAGTTTAAAATAATTTAATTCTAATCTATCTACAAACGAATGGTTTTAAAATACGTTCATGCGATGAACGGATCCCGCATAGTTTTTCCGCTGCAATCTGAAAATTATTTCAAATTTTCATGGCATATGTGGGATGCTAACAGTGGTATCAGAGCCATGGTTATGTAGATTAAGATTAGAATTAAATTTTTCAAGGCATTTTAGATCTGAAATTTAAGGGATTATGCTTGCTGAAATTTATGTATGCAGAATTTTCAGCTTGCTGATTTTTCTGCATACTAATTATTGGATGCTTGGATTAATGATTCTAATACTTTGATAATGTGATTACAAATATTTAGAATCATATCTTGCATAATCAGCAAGTCATGAGATGAAATAATCAGTTAAATATCAGATCCAAAAATAATTTTTATGCATGTGATGCGTATGGTGATGATCATGGATGGACCCTTTGAATGTGCTGAAATGTTCTGCAATATTCTGTGATGCATGTAATTTTAATTTTTAGATGCCTGCATGCATCTTAAATTCATGTATTAGAGACCTGCGTGTCTCATGAAAAGGGTTGTAATTTATTCTTTTATTTTAATTTTAATTTTTAAAGCAATCTGGGATGTAATTTGTGATGTGTGTTGCACGTCGATGGTTGATCGATATGTACATCAACAAGCTCAACATGCGCGGATCGAGATCAAGGGTTGATTGAAGATGGATCAAGGAGTTGATCACAATTGGACCTAAGGGATCAAGATCGAGTCAAGAGTTGAAGACGATCAAACCAATTGACGTGCATGTGCTTGTAAAATGACCCCATCCTGGATACATGATCATCACCATTTAATTTTATTTTGATAAATGCCTGGATGTTTAATGCTTATGTCTATGCGGGTAGACTTATATTTGCATGAGATGTGAATACGCGATCGAGTGAGACCTAAATCAAAACCTCCCTAATCAGTCGTGGGTGAACCAACATGAGTTAGTCATATTAGATTAATTGATCTAATTGGTGTCTAGGCAAGCCTATAAGGTGGTTACTTAATTAGGACCTTACTCTCTGAGTAAGGGGAGTCTCCCACCTGCTTACCTGGCCAATTGTTCGATTACCTCTTATGAAGAACTCAAGTTACAAACACTAAGACTTGATTATGCAATATTAAGTCCATAGATCTTCCACCGTAGTAGAGCTGCTAAGGTCTTTTCGGTGTTGATTTGTCTCGGTTGGACACAGTGGACAAGTTGCATCGGGGGACTGGACCTCTCTATTAGACATGAGATGTTGTGGGGTAAAGGTGGGGTTGGGCACCAATAACTGTTAGGTGAGGACCCAATGACGACTTTATTTCTGCGGTTAAACGGTGGGTCCAACTTAACTAAGTAATGGGGCCAATAACTGTTAGGTGAGGTCTTCATCACTTAGAGACCAAGTACCACTGCAATATGCTTGAGAAGCATTGTACAAGAGTTGTACACTCATCCATTTATATGTCACCAATAACTGTTAGGTGAGGCGGCATGTAAATCGGTGAGACCGCAGTACCCACTAAAAATCCTAGTCACGTAGGTTTTTCGTTTCTCCATCAGGGGAGTATGAGGGATTCGAGAAAATAGTGAAAGCATATTTGTTTTAAAAGTCCATAGAACAAATTAAGTTCAAGTACAAAGTCTAACTAGAATCTTTACTCTCTATAGATCACAATGTTAGCTTCAAACCCTTTGACCCGTATCCTTGAGACCAATCGACTGACCGGAACCAACTATAAAGATTGGCTTAGAAACCTGAAAATTATTCTGAATTGTGAGAAACTAGGGTATGTGCTCGAGAACGATATCCCTAGGTTACCAGCACGTCCTACTGATGATCAGCGTGAGACGCATCAAAAGTGGACAGATGACGACATTAGGGTCAAGTGCTACATCATGGCATCCATGACTAACAAACTTCAATGCCAGCATGAGAACATGAAGACTGCTAGGGAAATACTGGCTCATCTGCAAGAGTTGTATGGTGAGCAGAGCCGCACTGCATGCTTTGAAGTATCCAAGAGGCTCTTCAAGGCAAAGATGCGCGAGAGGCAGTCTGTCCATGATCATTGTCTGACTATGATCAAGGACCTCGAGGAGCTTGAGAAGCTCAGTATGTCCATGTATAAGGAACTGCAGATAGATCTGATCCTGCAATCCCTTCCTAATTCATTTAGTCAGTTTATAGTAAACTACCATATGAATAAAATTGAATGCACGAAGACCGAGTTGTTGAATATGTTGGTAACTACTAAAGAGGCCTTGAGAGGTTCAAGGGGCTTTGTTCTGGCTGCTGAGCTGACTTCTGGTTCCAAGAGAAAGTCTACTTGGAAGAAAAAGAAGCCTGCAAAGAAGCACAAGAAAGACAAAAAGCCTAAGAAGGAAGTTCATAAGAAAAGGGCTGATGACAAAGGAAAATATTTTTACTGCAACATCGACGGCCACTGGAAAAGGAACTGCCCTTCATACCTCGAGAGCCTGAAGAACAAAAGGGACACACCTTCTGAAGGTATGCTAGACTTGCTCGTGATTGAAACTAACCTTACGGTTTCTTCTACTTCTAGTTGGGTTATAGATTCTGGTTCTAGTGCTCATTTGTGCACTACTATGCAGGGTCTAAAGAAAAGTAGGAGGCTGGCGGAAGGTGCAGTAAGCCTTCGGGTTGGCAACGGGGCAAGAGTTGCTGCTGTAGCTGTGGGCACCTACCCTCTGCGATTACCATCTGGATTTAGTTTATTGCTTAGAGACTGTTATTATGTCCCTCCTGCTAGCAGGAATTTGATTTCTGTTTCGTGTTTAGCACAGGATGGTCATGTTTTGACTTTTGACAAAGACTGCTATTCTATTTATTTCAGAAATAAATTAGTTGCACGTGGTTTCATGATTGACAGTCTCTATCACTTGCATATTGATGTGTTTGTGAATGTGTCTGAGCAAGTGGTGAATGCCATAGGATCTAAAAGATCCAGAGATGACATAAACCAGAAGTATTTGTGGTACCTCAGGTTTGGCCATATTGGAGAGGATAGAATGAACAAAATGGAAAAAGATGGGCTTCTCGGCCCATTGACTTCTAAGTCATATCCAGTTTGTGAGTCCTGTCTTCAAGAAAAAATGGCTAGATTACCTTTTGTAGGACATGGGGAAAGGACCACTGAAATACTTACCCTGGTACACACTGATGTGCAAGCCAGGGATCGTTATTCATACTTCATTACCTTTACCGATGACTATTCACGATATGGGTATGTGTATCTTATGAGATACAAATCTGAGTCTTTTGAAAAGTTCAAAGAGTTCAGAAATGAAGTAGAAAAACAGACTGGAAAAATCCTTAAGGTTCTTCGATCAGATCGATGAGGAGAATACCTTAGTGGGAAATTCCGGTACTATCTCAAGGAGAATGGCATAGTCTCACAATGGACGCCTCCGGGTACACCTCAACTCAACGGGGTGTCAGTGAGGAGGAATCAGACTCTATTGGATATGGTCCGATTGTTAGATGTATGCCCTAGAAGCTAATTTTGGCTGACACATTATTAATTCTGGGACATAATTTGTACTTGACTTTATTATTATTGAATAAATGAAAGGCATCTTTTTCATTCATATTGTTTATGTGTCTATGAATCGTCGGAGTAATTAATAAGATGATGATGCATATTCTCAAGAGTTGAAAATTTGAGCCATGTATCATTAGTGATTAATTTCTAAATGCTCCTGATCGATGGATCATCACGAGGACGGTGATCGACCCGATGAGATCAGTGCACACATTACTTTCCCTATGGATGGACGAGACTTGAGTTCACAGTGTGGCGACACTGAGTAATAGTGCAGGTGCTTGTTAAGAACAAGGGTACTGAGCATGACCAAGACAAGAAGTCACTTGGATGTCTATCCACTTGTCAGTGACTTGCTTGATGTTGCAGTAGTGTGACTAGTCCTTTGACCTGCAGTGCTTCGGCCACTCACAGTAAGGTTATTGTAGTTTGACTGCACACATGCATGGTCTCTAGCCATATGGATCCATGCCGTGTAGATTGGCTGCAGTAGGTTCACTGTAGGAGTAGGGTATGCACCTATAAGGAATCTATCGACCTTGATAGATAAGGAGAGATCCTATGTGATTTATAAGACTGAGCTCGTAAGACCTCGACCGGGGCAGTATGCACAGTGGAGAAAGAGTTTTCCACTCTCGAACTTAAGTCGAATAAATCTTCACATACGACAGACGATGGGGTTTGACGAGTTGTCCATGACCTCCGTCCTGTAGGGATCCACGATAGTAGGATTGTATCACATATTAACTGCACCTAGAGGTTCATGATTCTATTCTACTGGATAGCCACTATATGCTGCTAGGTGTCACTGGTGGATGGTGGGACTCATAGGGATTATCTTGATGATCGATAAACCCTAATGAGTAGAGTTGGAATCGTTCCAATCCATTGAAAGGAGTTTTCAATGATATTGTGATAGAGATCATAATATATCTCACTACCAGTCAGAGTAGAACCTATGGGGTCACACACACTAGAAGTATTGACCGATCCGATGGTTGAAAAAGTGATTATGAATCACGAGTAATCAATTCGATTGATAAGAAGTTGAAAAAGGAATGAGAATTGATTAATTGGACTTAAAACACAAATCCTACTTAGAGTAGGATTCCTAGAGTCCTAATTGGATTAGGACTGGGAATCCTATTTGGAGTAGGACTGGGATTCCTACTTAGAGTAGGATTCCTACAATCCTAATTAGATTAGGATTTTGAATTCATTTTGGATTCCTACTTAGAATAGGATTCCTAGAAATCCTAATTGGATTAGGACTTCGAATTCAAATAAGAGTTCTAATTGGATTAAGACTAAAATTAAATAAGTCCTAATTAGATTAAGATTTCTTAAGTCCTAATTAATCATTAATCTAATAGATCAACATGACTTCTAATTAGATTAGGATTGAAGGGTTCAATTGAGTCATGGTTCATTCAAGTCCTAATTGGATTAAGACTAGCATTGATTGAACCCAATTGATTCAAGCCTAATTAGATTAGGACTAAACCATGAGAGGGACACCTAATCCTCCTTAGAGGAGGATTAGGTTAACCAAATAAGAGGGGCATGAGCCCCTCTCTTTATCTTGGTGCGGCATGAAGAGAGGGGGTCGGCGCCCCCTCTTAGGAAATAACTCTAGGGCTCCTAAATTGTAGGAGCCCTAGATGGCTATAAAAAGGGGGCAAGGGCCGGCGCCCTAAGTAAGTGAATTCCTCTCCCCTCCAAGCCGTGGCCACCTCTCTCCCCCTTGGTTCAGCCGCAAGCAAAGGAAGAAAAGAAGAAGCCATTGGCGGCCTCCTCCTCCTCCCTTCTTCCTTCCAACGCAGGGAAAAGAAAGAAGGCTGCAGGGGCTTTGATCTTCTTCCTCTCTTCATCCTTCTTCTTCCTCCTCCCAAGCGCAATCAAGGGTTGATTAAAACGGAGGACATCATCCATCAAAGTTATCTCTGCAAGGGAGCTAGCACCCCGGGGAGATAGAAAGCTTGGATCGGTTCCTGCTTCGTGTGGATACCCGTAGAGGCCGGACACTTGAACGGCTTCAAGCGAACCTTATTCCAAAACCACAAACTTCAGTTTGCGGTGATCATCTACCCGCACAAGGTGAAGATCTGATCTTCTAAAGGTTTTAAAAGTTTTAATCCTTATCTAACTATGAACGGTTCATGAGATGAACGTCGATCCCGCACATGCCTCTTCCGCTGCTATCTGATTTTTTTTGAATTATCAGCGGCATGATCGGGGTTTCTAACAGTGGTATCAGAGCCTAGGCATCGTAGATTAAGGTAAGGATTAATTATCTAAAGGCATCTTAGATCTGAAAATTGAAAGATTATGCATGCTGAAAATTTCTGCATGCAGATTTTTCAGGATTGCTGAATTTTTGGATGCTGATTTTTATATGATAAGATGATGATTCTAATTGTATTGTTAATGAGATTACAAAGTTTAGAATCATGATTAGCATAATCAGCAACCTATGTCATAACATAATCAATTAATTCTCAGATCTGAAAATTATAATTGTTGCATATGGTGATGATCATAGGATTCAAACCCTTTTGGTATTAAATGTAAAGACCTGCGATGTGATCTGCAATGTCATGTAATTTTTCAGATGCTTGCATGCATCTTATTTAATGTTTTGAGAGGCCTGCGTGCCTCCTAAAAGGGAGATGTAATTTATTATTATTTTTATTTTATATCTGGTTGTATTTCTGTGATGTGATGTACGTCAACGATCAAGTCGAAGATGATGCATGAGATGAACAGGGGTCTAAGCGGTTGATGGCGATTGGATCAAGAGTTGGTCAAGGATCGAATCAAGGAGGCTTGGAACCAATTCAAGGGTTGAAGACCAGTTGATCGATTGACGTGCATGTGCTTGTAATATGACCTAATTAGAATCCATGATCATCACCCATTTAAAGTTTAGCTTTAATTATTGCTGCGATTATAACTGCCTGCAATGTGCCGTTTGCATGTGATGTGAATGAGAGTCGGGTAGATAGGTTTACATGTGATGTAGCAAACCCAATTGAGACCTAAATTAAAACCTCCTCAATCAAGTCGAGAGTGAACCAACATGAGCGAGTCATATTAGATTAATTGATCTAATTGGTGTCTAGGAAAGCATGAAAGGTGGTTACTTATTTAGGACCTTACTCTCTGAGTAAGGGGAGCCTCCCACCTGCTTACCTGGCCAATTGTTCGATTACCTCTTATGAAGAGCTCAAGTTGCAAACACTAAGACCTGATTAACCAATATTAAGTCTATAGGTCTTCCACCGTAGTAGAGCTGCTAAGGTCTTTCTGATGTTGATTTGTCTCGGCTGGACACAGTGGGCAAGTTGCATCGGGGGGCTGGACCTCTCTATAGACATGAGATGTTGTAGGATAAAGGTGGGGTTGGGCACCAATAACTGTTAGGTGAGGAGCCAATGACGACTTTATTCCTACGGTTATATAGTGGGTCTGACTTAACTAAGAAATGGGACCAATAACTGTTAGGTGAGGTTTTCATGGCTTAGAGACCAAGTTGCACTGCAACATGCTTGAGAAGCATTGTACAAGAGTTGTACATTCATCAATCTATGTGTCACCAATAACTGTTAGGTGAGGTGGCATGTAAATCGGTGGGACCGCAGTACCCACTAGAAACCCTAGTCGTGTGGGATTTCCGTTTTTCTACCAGGGGAGTGTGAGAAATTCGAGAAAATAGTGGGAGTTACATTTGTTCTAAAAGACCCTAGAACGGATTAAGATCAAGTACAAAAGTCTAACTAGAATCTTTACTCTCTGCAGATCATAATGTCAGCCTCAAACCCTTTGACCCGTATTCTTGAGACCAACCGATTGACCGGTACCAATTACAGAGACTGGCTTAGGAATCTCAAAATTGTTCTGAGTTGCGAGAAAATAGGCTATGTGCTCGACAATGACATCCCCGCATTACCAGCACGTCCGACCGCTGATCAGCGTACGACGCATGAGAAGTGGACAGACGATGACACTAGGGTCAAGTGCTATATCATGGCATCCATGTCCAATGAACTACAATGCCAGCATGAAAATATGAAGACTGCTAGGGACATACTGGCACACCTGCAAGAGTTGTATGGTGAGCAGAGTCGCACAGCTCGTTTTGAAGTGTCCAAGAGGCTCTTCAAAGCAAAGATGCGCGAGGGGCAGTCCGTCCATGATCACGGTCTGACTATGATCAAGGACCTAGAGGAGCTTGAGAAGCTCGGTATGAACATGCACAAGGAATTGCAAGTTGATCTGATCCTTCAATCCCTTCCTGATTCATTTGGTCAGTTTATAGTAAACTACCACATGAATAAGATTGAATGCACTAAGACTGAACTGATAAATATGTTGGTAACTGCTGAGGGAGCCTTGAAAGGTTCAAGGGGCAATGTCCTTGCTGCTGAGTTGACTTCTGGTTCCAAGAGAAAGTCTACTTGGAAGAAAAAGAAGCCTGCTAAGAAGCAGAAGAAAGACAAGAAGCCAAAGAAGGAAGTTCAAAAGAAAAAGGTTAATGACAAAGGAAAATGTTTCCACTGCAATGTCGACGGCCACTGGAAGAGGAACTGTCCTTCATACCTCGAGAGCCTGAAGAACAAGAAAGGTGACACACCTTCAGAAGGTATAGACTTGCTCATAATTGAAACTAATCTAACGGTTTCTTCTACTTCTAGTTGGGTTATAGATTCTGGTTCTAGTGCTCATCTGTGCACTACCATGCAGGGTCTAAAGGAAAGTAGAAGGCTGGCGGAAGGTGCGGTAACCCTTCGGGTTGGCAACGGGGCAAAAGTTGCTGCTGTGGCTGTGAGCACCTACCATCTGCGACTACCGTCTGGTTTTAGTTTATTACTTAGAGACTGCTATTATGTACCTGCTGCTAGCAGAAATTTGATTTCTGTTTCATGTCTAGCACAGGAAGGTCATGTTTTTACATTTGACAAAGACTGCTGTTCTATTTATTTCAGAAATAAAATAGTCGCACGTGGTTTTATGATTGACAGTCTCTATCATTTGCATATGGATGTATCTATAAATGTGTCTGAGCAAGAAGTGAGTGCCAAAGGATCCAAAAGATCCAGGGATGAGATAAACCAAAAATATTTGTGGCACCTCAGGCTTGGCCATATTGGAGAGGACAGAATGAACAAAATGGATAAAAATGGGCTTCTCGGCTCATTGACTTCCGAGTCATATCCAGTTTGCGAGTCCTGTCTTCAAGGAAAAATGGCCAGATTGCCCTTTGTAGGACATGGGGAGAGGACCACTGAAATACTTACCCTGATACACACAGATGTATGTGGCCCATTCGATGTGCTAGCCAGGGGACGTTATTCGTACTTCATTACCTTTACCGATGATTATTCACGGTATGGGTATGTGTATCTTATGAGACACAAATCTGAATCTTTCGAAAAGTTCAAAGAGTTCAGAAATGAAGTAGAAAAACAAACTGGAAAACCTCTTAAGGCTCTTCGATCAGATCGAGGAGGAGAATACCTTAGTGGAGAATTCCGGGACTATCTCAAAGACAATGGCATAGTCTCACAATGGACTCCTCCGGGTACACCTCAACTCAACGGGGTGTCAGAGAGGAGAAATCGGACTCTATTGGATATGGTCCGGTCCATGATGAGCTTCACTGATCTACCGATGTTTCTTTGGGGAGATGCCTTACTTACCGCAGTATATCTACTTAATAGAGTTCCCTCTAAATCCGTTCCTACCACACCGTATGAGATATGGCATGGTAAGAAACCAAGTCTTGGTCATCTCAAGATTTGGGGATGTCCGGCCCACGTCAAAAGACTACAGGCGGACAAACTAGAGGCTAGGACCATAAGTGCTCGTTTTATAGGATATCCTAAAGAGTCATTAGGATACAATTTTTACGTCTCAGAGGAGCACAATGTGTTTGTGAGCCGTCATGCCATCTTCTTGAAAACCAGTTTATCCTTGATAGAGGCAGTGGGAGGAAAAATTGAGCTTGAAGAGAAAGTCTCTGAAAAGCAACGAGTCATGGATCCTATCGAACCCATTAATACAGAGCCAGTACACGATGTCCCTCAACCACCTCGCAGATCTAGTAGGGTCTCCCATCCTCCCGATAGATACTTAGGTGTACTAGAAGAGGATACCGAGAAAATGTTCCTAGTGGGAGATAGGGATCACATACAGGATCCCAAAACCTACAACGAGGCGATATCTGATATCGATTCCGAGAAATGGTTGGAAGCTATGAAATCAGAGTTAGACTCCATGCATTCCAACCAAGTCTGGACCCTAGTAGAACCACCAAAAGGTATTGTACCTATTGGATGCAAATGGATCTACAAAAGAAAGATAGGTTCGGATGGAAAGGTAGAGACCTATAAAGCAAGACTAGTGGCGAAAGGGTATAGTCAACGCGAAGGCATTGACTATCAGGAGACCTTTTCACCTGTAGCCATGCTGAAATCCATCCGAACATTGCTTGCCATTGCAGCATTTCATGATTATGAAATCTGGCAGATGGATGTGAAAACTGCTTTCTTGAATGGATATCTTGATGAAGATATCTATATGGAACAGCCTTTGGGTTTCACTTCCAGTGATGGAGATCACAAGGTCTGCAAGCTGCAAAGGTCCATCTATGGACTAAAGCAAGCATCTCGGAGTTGGAACACTCGTTTCGATGACGCAATCAAAACGTTTGATTTCATCAAAAACGAAGAGGAACCGTGTGTTTACAAAAAGGTTAGTGGGAGCGCTGTCGTATTTCTCGTACTGTACGTGGACGACATCCTCCTGATAGGGAATGATATTCCCATGCTAACCTCGGTCAAGGTCTGGTTGTCAAAAGAATTCTCCATGAAAGACCTTGGGGAAGCATCCTATATTTTGGGAATTAAGGTCTATAGAGATAGATCTAAAAGGATGCTTGGCCTATCACAGAAAATGTACATAGAGGAAGTGCTGAAAAGGTTCAGCATGGAAAACTCCAAAAGGGGTCTCTTACCCCTTAGGCATGGAATTCATCTCTCCAAGAAGATGTGCCCCAACACATCTGAAGAGATTCAACGCATGAGCAAGATTCCCTATGCATCAGCAATAGGGAGCCTCATGTATGCCATGCTATGTACACGACCTGATATAGCTCTTGCTGTGAGTGTCACAAGCAGATATCAGTCAAATCCAGGTGAAGAACACTGGACAGCTGTGAAGAATATTCTTAAGTACTTGAGAAGAACTAAAGATTTATTCTTGGTCTTTGGAGGATCATCAGAGTTAAAGGTAGAAGGGTACACAGATTCAGACTTCATGACTGACGTCGATGATAGAAAGTCAACATCTGGATATGTGTTCTTATGCAATGGTGGTACGGTGAATTGGAAGAGTTCTAAACAACCGATCATTGCTGACTCTACTATGGAAGCTGAGTACATCGCCGCCTCTGAAGCTGCTAAGGAAGGCTTCTGGTACAAGAAATTCATTGCAGAATTGGATGTAATGTCATCAGATGCCATAACACTCTACTGCGATAATAATGGCGCCATAGCTCTTGCTAAGGAGCCAAGGTCTCATCAGAAGTCCAAGCATATAGAGCGGCGTTTTCACCTCATACGCGACTATGTTGAGAAGAAGTATGTCGAGGTGCAGAGAGTAGACTCCGCGGACAACGTGGCAAACCCGTTCACTAAGCAACTAAGTCAACAAAAGACTGAAGCTCACCTTGAGAAGATGGGACTAAGATATATGACTGATTGGCTTTAGTGCAAGTGGGAGATTGTTAGATGTATGCCCTAGAAGCCAATTTTGGCTGACACATTATTAATTCTGGGACATAATTTGTACTTGACTTTATTATTATTGAATAAATGAAAGGCATCTTTTTCATTCATATTGTTTATGTGTTTATGAATCGTCCGAGGAATTAATAAGATGATGATGCATATTCTCAAGAGTTGAAAATTTGAGCCATGTATCATTAGTGATTAATTTCTAAATGCTCCTGATCGATGGATCATCACGAGGACGGTGATCGATCCGATGAGATCAGTGCACACATTACTTTCCTTATGGATGGACGAGATTTGAGTTCACAGTGTGGCGACACTGAGTAATAGTGCAGGTGCTTGTTAAGAACAAGGGTACTGAGCGTGACCAAGACAAGAAGTCACTTGGATGTCTATCCACTCGTCAGTGACTTGCTTGATGTCGCAATAGTGTGACTAGTCCTTTGACCTGCGGTGCTTCGGCCACTCACAGTAAGGTTATTGTAGTTTGACTGCACACATGCATGGTCTCTAGCCATATGGGTCCATGCCGTGTAGATTGGCTGCAGTAGGTTCACTGTAGGAGTAGGGTATGCACCTATAAGGAATCTATCGACCTTGATAGATAAGGAGAGATCCTATGTGATTTATAAGACTGAGTTCGTAAGACCTCGGCCGAGGCAGTATGCACAGTGGAGAAAGAGTTTTCCACTCTCGAACTTAAGTCAAATAAATCTTCACATACGATAGACGATGGGGTTTGACGAGTTGTCCATGACCTCCATCCTGTAGGAATCCACGATAGTAGGATTGTATCACATATTAACTGCACCTAGAGGTTCATCATTCTATTCTACTGGGTAGCGACTACATGCTGCTAGGTGTCACTGGTGGATGGTGGGACTCATAGGGATTATCTTGATGATCGATAAACCCTAATGAGTAGAGTTGGAATCGTTCCAATCCATTGAAAGAAGTTTTCAATGATATTGTGATAGAGATCACAATATATCTCACTACCAGTCAGAGTAGAACCTATGGGGTCACACACACTAGAAGTATTGACCGATCCGATGGTTGAAAAAGTGATTATGAATCACGAGTAATCAATTCGATTGATAAGAAGTTGAAGAAGGAATGGAAATTGATTAATTGGACTTAAAACACAAATCCTACTTGGAGTAGGATTTCTAGAGTCCTAATTGAATTAGGACTGGGAATTCTATTTGGAGTAGGACTGGGATTCCTACTTAGAGTAGGATTCCTACAATCCTAATTAGATTAGGATTTTGAATTTATTTTGGATTCCTACTTAGAATAGCATTCCTAGAAATCCTAATTAGATTAGGACTTCGGATTCAAATAAGAGTTCTAATTGGATTAGGACTAAAATTAAATAAGTCCTAATTAGATTAAGATTTCTTAAGTCCTAATTAATCATTAATCTAATGGATCAACATGACTCCTAATTGGATTAGGATTGAAGGGTTCAATTGAGTCATGGTTCATTCAAGTCCTAATTGGATTAAGACTAGCATTGATTGAACCCAATTGATTCAAGCCTAATTAGATTAGGACTAAACCATGAGAGGGACACCTAATCCTCCTTAGAGGAGGATTAGGTTAACCAAATAAGAGGGGCATGAGCCCCTCTCCTTATCTTGGTGCGGCATGAAGAGAGGGGGCCGGCGCCCCCTCTTAGGAAATAACTCTAGGGCTCCTAAATTGTAGGAGCCCTAGATGGCTATAAAAAGGGGGCAAGGGCCGGCGCCCTAAGTAAGTGAATTCCTCTCCCCTCCAAGCCGTGGCCACCTCTCTCCCCCTTGGTTCAGCCGCAAGCAAAGGAAGAAAAGAAGAAGCCATTGGCGGCCTCTTCCTCCTCCCTTCTTCCTTCCAACGCAGGGAAAAGAAAGAAGGCTGCAGGGGCTTTGATCTTCTTCCTCTCTTCATCCTTCTTCTTCCTCCTCCCAAGCGCAATCAAGGGTTGATTAAAAGGGAGGACATCAGCCATTAAAGTTATCTCTGCAAGGGAGCTAGCACCCCGGGGAGATAGAAAGCTTGGATCGGTTCCTGCTTCGTGTGGATACCCGTAGAGGCCGGACACTTGAACGGCTTCAAGCGAACCTTATTCCAAAACCACGAACTTCAGTTTGCGGTGATCATCTACCCGCACAAGGTGAAGATCTGATCTTCCTAAAGGTTTTAAAAGTTTTAATCCTTATCTAACTACGAACGGTTCATGAAACAACGTTCATGAGATGAACGTCGATCCCGCACATGCCTCTTCCGCTGCTATCTGATTTTTTTTAGATTAGTAGCGGTATGATCGGGGTTTCTAACACCGATCCATGATGAGCTTCACTGATCTACCTATGTTTCTTTGGGGAGATGCCTTATTATCCGCGATTTATTTATTGAATAGAGTTCCCTCTAAATCCATTCCTACCACACCGTATGAGATATGGCATGGTAAGAAGCCGAGTCTTGGTCATCTCAGGATTTGGGGATGTCCGGCCCACGTCAACCGACTACAGACGGACAAGTTAGAGCCTAGAACCATAAGTGCTCGTTTCGTTGGATATCCTAAAGAGTCATTGGGATACAATTTTTACATCTCAGAGGATCACAATGTGTTTGTGAGCCGACATGCCGTCTTCCTGGAAAAACAGTTTATCCTTGATAGAGGCAGTGGGAGGAAAATTGAGCTTGAAGAGAGAGTCTCTGAAAAGCAACGAGTTATGGATCCTATAGAACCTATTCATATAGAGCCAGCACACGTTGTACCTCCTCCACCTCGTAGATCTAGTAGGGTCTCCCATCCTCCCGATAGATACTTAGGTATACTAGTAGAGGATACCGAGGAAATGTTCCTCATGGGAGATAGGGAACATATACAGGATCCCAATACCTACAACGAGGCGATATCAGATATCGATTCCGAGAAATGGCTGGAAGCCATGAAGTCAGAGATAGACTCCATGTATTCCAACCAAGTCTGGACCTTAGTAGATCCACCAGAAGGTATAGTACCTATTGGATGCAAATAGATCTATAAAAAGAAGATAGGTTCGGATGGAAAGGTAGTGAAGGGTTTTAGCATGTTATAATGCGCCGCGAAAGCTAGGAATTTTAAAAATTTCTTAATAAAGTTCCTATGCATGAAACCCTTTTAAGCCTAGATCACCTTAATGATTACAATCAAATGATATAAAATAAATGCAGAATTAGTAGAATACCTCAAACGCTAATCCAAAGAGTACAATCTCCACGAGGCATCCAAGTGTCCGCCCTCCAATGGTGATCCACACGAAAACTTGATCAAGACTTTAGCTCCAAAGACTTTTGATCCTTAATGCAGAATTCTTCTAAATAATTCTAATGGCTTACTTTCCTTCCTTTCTAATTTTTTTTTCCCTTCTAAAAACACTTCTAACCTTTTTGACCTAAAGAAGACCTTCTTGTCTAGGATTAGGACAACTTAAGAGTGATGTTAGAAAGAAAGAAGGCTTGTAAGAAAGAAGGGATATGTGAGAGAGAGAGTTGGATTGATTTCCGATGGATGAAAACACCGGAGCATTCCCTATTTATAGATGGCGTACGGATGCATTGTGGCCATCCATTCATGCATGAAGAGGGGCGTGAGATCAAGGGGTGTGTCATTTGATGAGAGGGCATATCAGAAGTAGTTAGGATAAGATGAAGTGCTTATGATATGGCGCTTCATCCTTATCCATTCCCTAAGCACCTCTTCATGAAATCCACCGTACTCATGCCTCTCTTCATTTCTTCTCACGCATGAAAAATAGGGAGCATTCTCGACCATTGATCAAGGATAGATGATGATCCAAAGGCCCTTATTGGTGGCGCCATAAGAAATAAGGAGAGAGAGAATGACGCGGTTGAAGGGAGAGTAGTTAGGATAAGATGACGTGTCATCTTTATCCAATCCAAGGGGCGCCATCTATTTTAAGTGCTTATCCCTTCACGTAAATTTCATCATCACGCCTCCAGATGAGATCCATCACGAGATCATGATCTCCCATCATCCCATGATGAAGATCCAATGGCTCCAATCCATGGCGCCATCCATTTGATCCATCTCTTCATCCAAATGTTGATCCAACGGTCAAAAATGAATGATTTATCAAATCTAATCCAATTAGACTCAAACCAAGCCAATTAGGTGCCAACTCTTGGCTAACCCATATTAGAATATGATCTAATCAAATTAGATCAATTAAGAATCAGATTCGAATCCAATTCAAATCAGATTCGAATCCAATTCGAATCAGGAGCTAAGGTTTGCAACACCTGCTAGGATGTTTATCTTGGAAACATGATCTAATCCAATTAGACCCTTGATAAGTTTCCTTGTGTGTGACCCATTGGGTTCCATACTTAGCCAGCAATAGGTGTGAGTGCGAGTTGACCCAACTTGATTAGAACTCTTCTAATCGATTTAAATCCAAACTGCGCGAACCCGAACTTAACAATTAGAATCCTTTCTAATTGGTGATCGAATTAAACTCTTTAATTTGATCAAACCTATAAAATAAGATTGACGTCTAGCAACGTGTCATGTCTACCCAAAAAATATGAAATTTGGTAGAAATACCAAAAATACCATTCAGTGGCAAGTTACCATGCAATTCAATCCTTTAATCAAACTGCATCCCAAATATGTATATGAGTATGAATATATGTCAAACTCAATTTCATATTCATATTTTTCTCAATCTTTTAATGATAATTCAAATAATGAAATATTAGAAACTCTTTCTAATTTTCATTCTGCTTTGATCAAAGGCTTTCCGAATTATCATGTGATTAGAATAAATAGGATGCTATCTTCTCTTACTAGAAGTGATTAATTCCTTGTTGACCTACTCAGAATCTTCGTACACAATTCACCATATCCAGAAGACCTCGTACACAACTTATTGTCATGAATGAGTGTAAACCAAAATATGGGTTCATGTGCACAAGATACCATGGTGATCTCAGGTCATAGGATCAGTTGCACAACTTCCACTAAGAGAATCATCTTTTGACATGTAAGTAAGACTTCATAAGATTTCTCTTTGTAGGTCAATTCAGTGAACTCATTCCTCTAATAAGCATCCACATCTTTGTATTAGTGTCTCCACACAAATGATTGTGAGATCAATCATCCTCTGCATCGAGCATACATAAGACATGCCAGTCTTTTCCGGTAATCATTGATCCCCGACTCAATGTACCAATGACTGGAAATATTTAAGATTAGGATTTTAGAATTTTAAGTCTCACTAGTATGATCTCATCATAGTCTTAAAACCATTGCCCTAATCTAAGGAGTTTATCATAAATATAATCAACAGCATATGATAAAATATAACGCCTTTATTCATATTTAAATGTCATGTACATGATTTGGACAAATCAAAAGAAAAAACCTTTCGCAATACATATTGCGATTGACTTGTAGGGCATCTACTCTTTCAGGTAGAGACCTATAAGGCAAGGCTAGTGGCGAAAGGGTATAGTTAGCGCGAAGGCATTGACTATCAGGAGACTTTTTCACCTGTAGCCATGCTAAAATTCATTCGAACATTGCTTGCCATCGCAGCGTTTCATGATTATGAAATATGGAAGATGGATGTGAAAACTGCTTTTCTGAATGGATATCTTGATGAAGATATCTATATAGAGCAGCCTTTGGGTTTCACTTCCAGTGATGGAGATCACAAGGTCTGCAAGCTGCAAAGGTCCATCTATGGACTAAAGCAAGCATCTCAGAGCTGGAATACTCGTTTCAATGATGCAGTCAAATCGTTTGATTTCATCAAGAACGAAGAGAAACCGTGTGTTTACAAGAAGGTTAGTGGGAGTGCTGTCGTGTTCCTCGTACTGTACGGGATCCGTTCATCGCATGAACGTATTTTAAAACCATTCGTTTGTAGATAGATTAGAATTAAATTATTTTAAACCATTTTAAAATCATTAAGAAGATCAGATCTTCACCTTGTGTGGGTAGATGGTCTCCGTAAATCTGATTCACGTGGATTTGTAGAAGGTTCGATGGAAGCCGCACACACATCCGGCCTCTACGGGTATCCACACGAGGTAATGATTCGATCGAAGCCTTTGGATCTCCCTGAGGTGCTAGCTCCCTTGCAGAGATGGCTTTAGATGGCTGAGGTTTTTCCTTTCAATCAACTCGTGAATGCCTAGGGAGAAGGAGGAAGAAGGATGGATCAAAGGGAACAAGAACAAAACACTTTCAGCCTTTTCCCTTTTCTTTTTGTTGGAACCAAGAATGGGAGGAAGAAGGGCCACCCAAGCTTCTTTTCTTCCCTTCTCTATTTCTGCTGAAAAGAGGAATGGGAGGGAAGACTTGCTGCCGTGAAACCCAAGAGAAAATCCTTAGAGGAGGGGCCGAACCCCTCCTCCTTTTTATTTTCAATGTGATAAGGATGAACTCCTATTTTTTAGGAGTTCACCCTTATCTCTTCAATTCGGCAGCAAGGAGGGGGTTTGCTCCCTTTTTTTTTTACTTCTCACGCAAGCAATCAAGGGGCCTACGACCCTCCCTCATATCCCCTTCAATTAATCACTTAATCAAATTAAGTGGCAAGGTGGTTTGGGTCTAATGCATGAGTCCAATCCTAGTCAAAATAGGATTTATATGCACCTATTTCAATTTCCTCCAAATCCTAATCTAATTAGGATTTAATTGAACCATGACTCTATTGAACTCTTCAATCCTAATCCAATTAGGAGTCATGAAATTAATTAGATTAAATTGAAAATTAATTAGGACTTAAAATAATCCTAATCTAATTAGAACTTATTAAATTTCAGCCCTAAGACAATTAATTAGATTTGTAGAAGGTTCGATGGAAGCCTATGTATCTCCCCGGGGTGCTAGCTCCCTTGCAGAGATGGCTTTTGATGGCTGAAGTCCTCCCTTTCAATCAACTCTTAATGGCTTAGGGAGGAGGAGGAAGAAGGATGGATCAAAAGGAACAAGAACAAAGCCCTACAGCCTTTTTCTTGTTCTTCCCTTTTAAAACTGAAATGAAGAAGGAAGAGGGCGATCAAGGCTCTTCTTTTTCTTCTCTTGATGGCGGCTCAAAGGAGGAAGATGGAGGAGAAAGGTTGCTGTCGAAATGCATCAGAAAAGGATGAAGAAGAGGGGTCACACGCCTCCTCTTTTAATCCCTAAAGTGATAAGGATGAACAGATCCCGCATAGTTTTTCCGCTGCAATCTGAAAATTATTTCAAATTTTCATGGCATATGTGGGATGCTAACAGTGGTATCAGAGCATTTAAAAATTAATCACCAATGATATATGGCTCAAATTCTCAACTCTTGAGAATATGAATCATCATCTTATTAATTCCGTGGACGATTCATAGACACATAAACAATATGAATGAAAAGATGTCCATTTATTATTCAATAATAATAAAGTCAAGTACAAATTTATGTCCCAGGATTAATAATGTGCAGCCAGATTGGCTTCTAGGGCATACATCTAACAATCTCCCACTTGCACTAAAGCCAATCAGCTATATATCTAAGTCCCATCTTCTCAAGGTGGGCTTCAGTCTTCTGCTGACTTAGCTGCTTAGTGAGCGGATCTGCCATGTTGTCCGTGGAGTCTACTCTCTGCACCTCGACATATTTCTTCTCGAGGTAATCGCGTATAAGGTGAAAACGCCGCTCTATATGCTTGGACTTCTGATGAGACCTTGGCTCCTTAGCAAGAGCTATGGCGCCATTATTATCGCGGTAGAGTGTGATGGCATCTGATGGCATTACATCTAGCTCTGCAATGAATTTTTTGAACCAGAAGACTTTCTTTGTAGCTTCAGAGGCGGCGATATACTCAGCTTCCATGGTAGAATCAGCAATGATCGGTTGTTTGAAACTCTTCCAATTTACCGTACCACCATTGCACAAGAACACATATCCAGATGTAGACTTTCTATCATCAATATCAGTCATAAAATCTGAATCTGTGTATCCTTCTACCTTTAACTCCGATGCTCCTCCAAAGACCAAGAACAAATCTTTACTTCTTCTTAAGTACTTAAGAATGTTCTTCACAGCGGTCCAGTGCTCTTCGCCTGGATTCAACTGATATCTGCTAGTGACACTCACAGCAAGGGCTATATCAGGTCGTGTACACAGCATGGCATACATGAGGCTTCCTATTGCAGAAGCATAAGGAATCCTGCTCATGCGTTGAATCTCTTCAGATGTGTTGGGGCACATCTTCTTGGAGAGATGAATCCCATGCCTAAGGGGTAATAGACCCCTCTTAGAGTTTTCCATACTGAACCTCTTCAGTACCTCCTCTATGTACATCTTCTGTGATAGGCCAAGCAACCTCTTAGATCTATCTCTATAGACCTTAATCCCCAAAATGTAGGATGCTTCCCCAAGGTCTTTCATGAAGAACTCTTTTGACAACCAGACCTTGACCGAGGTTAGCATGGGAACATCATTCCCAATCAAGTGGATGTCATCCACGTACAGTACGAGGAACACGACAGCACTCCCACTAACCTTCTTGTAAACTCACGATTCCTCTTCGTTCTTGATGAAATCAAACGATTTGATTGCATCATTGAAATGAGTATTCCAGCTCCGAGATGCTTGCTTTAGTCCATAGATGGACCTTTGCAGCTTGCAGACTTTGAGATCTCCATCACTGGAAGTGAAACCCAAAGGCTGCTCCATATAGATATCTTCATCAAGATATCCATTCAGGAAAGCAGTTTTCACATCCATCTGCCATATTTCATAATCATGAAACGCTGCAATGGCAAGCAATGTTCGAATGGATTTTAGCATGGCTACAGGTGAAAAAGTCTTCTGATAGTCAATGCCTTCGCGCTGACTATACCCTTTCGCCACTAGCCTTGCCTTATAGGTCTCTACCTTTCCATCCGAACCTATCTTCCTTTTATAGATCCATTTGCATCCAATAGGTACTATACCTTCTGGTGGATCTACTAAAGTCCAGACTTGGTTGGAATACATGGAGTCTATCTCTGACTTCATGGCTTCCAGCCATTTTTTGGAATCGATATCTGATTTCGCCTCGTTGTAGGTATTGGGATCCTGTATATGTTCCCTATCTCCCATAAGGAACATTTCCTCGGTATCCTCTACTAGTATACCTAAGTATCTATCGGGAGGATGGGAGACCCTACTAGATCTATGAGGTGGAGGAGGTACAACGTGTGCTGGCTCTATATGAATAGGTTCTATAGGATCCATAACTCGTTGCTTTTCAGAGACTCTCTCTTCAAGCTCAATTTTCCTCCCACTGCCTCTATCAAGGATAAACTGTTTTTTCAGGAAGACGGCATGTCGGCTCACAAACACATTGTGATCCTCTGAGATGTAAAAATTGTATCCTAATGACTCTTTAGGATATCCAATGAAACGAGCACTCTTGCCCCGTTGCCAACCCGAAGGCTTACTGCACCTTCCGCCAGCCTCCTACTTTTCTTTAGACCCTGCATAGTAGTGCACAAATGAGCACTAGAACCAGAATCTATAACCCAACTAGAAGTAGAAGAAACCGTAAGGTTAGTTTCAATCACGAGCAAGTCTAGCATACCTTCAGAAGGTGTGTCCCTTTTGTTCTTCTGGCTCTCGAGGTATGAAGGGCAGTTCCTTTTCCAGTAGCCGTCGACGTTGCAGTGGAAACATTTTTCTTTGTCATCAGCCCTTTTCTTATGAACGTCCTTCTTAGGCTTTTTATCTTTCTTATGCTTCTTTGTAGGCTACTTTTTCTTCCAAGTAGACTTTCTCTTGGAACCAGAAGTCAGCTCAGCAGCCAGAACAGAGCCCCTTGAACCTTTCAAGGCCCTTCAGTAGTTACCAACATATTCAACAACTCGGTCTTCGTGCATTCAATTTTATTCATATGGTAGTTTACTATAAATTGACCAAATGAATCAGGAAGGAATTGCAGGATCAGATTTATCTGCAGTTCCTTATACATGGACATACCGAGCTTCTCAAGCTCCTCGAGGTCCTTGATCATAGTCAGACAATGATCATGGACAGACTGCCCCTCGCGCATCTTTGCCTTGAAGAGCCTCTTGGACACTTCAAAGCGTGCAGTGCGGCTCTGCTCACCATACAACTCTTGCAGGTGAGCCAGTATTTCCCTAGCAGTCTTTATGTTCTCATGCTGGCATTGAAGTTCGTTAGTCATGGATGCCATGATATAGCACTTGACCCTAATGTCGTCATCAGTCCACTTCTGATGCGTCTCACGCTGATCATCAGTAGGACGTGCTGGTAGCCTAGGAATATCATTCTCGAGCACGTACCCTATTTTCTCACAACTCAGAACAATTTTCAGGTTTCTAAGCCAGTCTTTATAGTTGGTTCCGGTCAGTCTGTTGGTCTCAAGAATTCGGGTCAAAGGGTTTGAAGCTGACATTGTGATCTGTAGAGAGCAAAGATTCTAGTTAGACTTTATACTTGAACTTAATTTATTCTAGGGACTTTTAGAATAAATGTGCTCCCACTATTTTCTCGAATCCCTCATACTCCCCTGATGGAGAAACGAAAATCCTACGCGACTTGAATTTCTAGTGGGTACTGCGGTCTCACTGATTTACATGCCGCCTCACCTAACAGTTATTGGTGACATATAAATGGATGAGTGTACAACTCTTGTACAATGCTTCTCAAGCAAATTGCAGTGGTACTTGGTCTCTAAGTCATGAAGACCTCACCTAACAGTTATTGGCCCTATTACTTAGTTAAGTCAGATCCACCGTATAACCGCAGAAATAAAGTCGTCATTGGGTCCTCACCTAACAGTTATTGGTGCCCAACCCCACCTTTATCCCGCAACATCTCATATCTAATAGAGAGTTCCAGTCCCCCGATGCAACTTGCTCACTATGTCCAGCTGAGACAAATCAACACCGAAAAGACTTTAGCAGCTCTACTACGATGGAAGACCTATGGACTTAATATTGCATAATCAAGTCTTAGTGTTTGCAACTTGAGTTCTTCATAAGAGGTAATCGAACAATTGGCCAGGTAAGCAGGTGGGAGGCACCCCTTACTCAGAGAGTAAGGTCCTAATTAAGTAACCACCTTTTAGGCTTGCCTAGACACCAATAAGATCAATTAATCTAATATGACTAACTCATGTTGGTTCACCCTCGACTGATTAGGGAGGTTTCGATTTAGGTCTCACTCGATCGCGTATTCACATCTCATGCAAATATAAGTCTACCCGCATAGACATAAGCATTAAACATCCAGGCATTTATCAAAATAAAATTAAATGGTGATGATCATGGATCCAGGATGGGGTCATTTTACAAGCACATGCACGTCAATTGGTTTGATCGTCTTCAATTCTTGACTCAATCTTGATCCTCTAGGTCCAATTGTGATCAACTTCTTGATCCATCTTCAATCAACCCTTGATCTCGATCCGCGCATGTTGAGCTTGTTGATGTACATATCGATCAACCATCGATGTGCAACACACATCACATATTACATCCCAAATTACTTTAAAAATTAAATAAAAATAAAATTACAACCCTTTTTATGAGACACGCAGGTCTCTAATACATGAATTTAAGATGCACGCAGGCATCTGAAAATTAAAATTACATGCATCACAGAACATCGCAGAGTATTTCAGCACATTCAAAGGGTCCATCCATGATCATCACCATACGCATCACATGCATAAAAATTATTTTTAGATCTGTAATTTAATTGATTATTCCATCTCGTGACTTGCTGATTATGCAAGATATGATTCTAAATATTTGTAATCACATTATCAAAGCATTAGAATCATTAATCCAAGCATCCAATAATTAGTATGCAGAAAAATCAGCAAGCTGAAAATTCTGCATACATAAATTTCAGCAAGCATAATCCCTTAAATTTCAGATCTAAAATGCCTTGAAAAATTTAATTCTAACCTTTTTAGCATCCCACATATGCCATGAAAATTCGAAATAATTTTCAGATTGCAGCGGAAAAACTATGCGGGATTCATTCATCGCATGAACGTATTTTAAAACCATTCGTTTGTAGATAGATTAGAATTAAATTATTTTAAACCATTTAAAATCATTAAGAAGATCAGATCTTCACCTTGTGCGGGTAGATGGTCTCCACAAATCTGATTCACGTGAATTTGTAGAAGGTTCGATGGAAGCCGCACACACGTCCGGCCTCTACGGGTATCCACACGAGGTAATGATTCGATCGAAGCCTTTGGATCTCCCCGAGGTGCTAGCTCCCTTGCAGAGATGGCTTTGGATGGCTGAGGTTTCTCCTTTCAATCAACTCTTGAATGCCTAGGGAGAAGGAGGAAGAAGGATGGATCAAAGGGAACAAGAACAAAACACTTTCAGCCTTTTCCCTTTTCTTTTTGTTGGAACCAAGAATGGGAGGAAGAAGGGCCACCCAAGCTTCTTTTCTTCCCTTCTCTATTTCTGCTGAAAAGAGGAATGGGAGGGAAGACTTGCTGCCATGAAATCCAAGAGAAAAGCCTTAGAGGAGGGGCCGAACCCCTCCTCCTTTTTATTTTCAATGTGATAAGGATGAACTCCTATTTTTTAGGAGTTCACCCTTATCTCTTCAATTTGGCAGCAAGGAGGGGGTTTGCTCCCTTTTTTTTTTACTTCTCACGCAAGCAATCAAGGGGCCTACGACCCTCCCACATATCCCCTTCAATTAATCACTTAATCAAATTAAGTGGCAAGGTGGTTTGGGTCTAATGCATGAGTCCAATCCTAGTCAAAATAGGATTTATATGCACCTATTTCAATTTCCTCCAAATCCTAATCTAATTAGGATTTAATTGAACCATGACTCTATTGAACTCTTCAATCCTAATCCAATTAGGAGTCATGAAATTAATTAGATTAAATTTAAAATTAATTAGGACTTAAAATAATCCTAATCTAATTAGGACTTATTAAATTTCAGCCCTAAGACAATTAGGACTTTAGAAATCCTATTCCAAATAAGATTCTAATTTAATTTGAAATCCTAATCCAATTAGGACTCCAAGGATCCTACTCCAAGTAAGACTCATGATCAAGTCCAATTAATTAAATTTAATTAATTAAATTAAATTACAATCCGATTGCAATTGTTCCTTCTTCTAACCACTAACTCTTAGCGGATTTTCATTTATCAATCTAATTGTTTATTTGTGATTCCTAATCACATTCAACCATCGGATCGGTCATTACCTCTAATGTGTGTGACTCCATAGGTTCCATTCTGACTGGTAGTGAGATATATTGCGATCTCTATCACAATATCATTGAAAACTTCTTTCAATGGGTTGAAACAATTTCAACTTAACTCATCAGGGTTTATCGACCACCAAGATGATCCCTGTGAGTCTCACCATCTACCAGTGACACCTAGCAGTATGTAGTGGCCACCCAGCAGAATAGAATGATGAACCTCTAGGTGTAGTTATCGTATGATACAGTCCTTCTATCGTGGATTCCTACAGACCGAAGGTCATGGATAACTCGTCAAACTCCGTCGTCTGTCATATGTCTAGATTTATTTGACTTGAGTTCGATAGTGAAAAACTCTTTCTCCACTGTATATTACTGCTCTGGCCAAGGTCTTAGAACTCAGTCTAATAAATCACATAGATAGATTTCATGTAGGTCGTACCCTACTCCTACAGTAAATTTACTGCAGCCAATCTACACTACAAGGACCCATATGACTAGAGACCATGTGTATGTGTAGTCAAACTACAATAACCTCACTGTGAGCAGCCGAAGCACCGCAGGTCAAAGGACCAATCATAATACTGCAACATCAAGCAAGTCACTGACGAGTGGATAGACATCCAAGTGACTTCTTGTCTTGGTCACGCTCAGTACCCTTGTTCTCTAACAAGCACCTGCACTATCACTTCAGTGTCCCCACACTGTGGACTCGAGTCTCGTCCATCCATAAGAAAAGCGATCTGTGCACTGATCGGATCGATCACCGTCCTCGTGATGGTCCATTGATCAGGAGCATTTAAAAATTAATCACCAATGATACATGGCTCAAATTCTCAACTCTTGAGAATATGTATCATCATCTTATTAATTTCTTGGACGATTCATAGACACATAAACAATATGAATGAAAAGATGCCCATTTATTATTCAATAATAATAAAGTCAAGTACAAATTTATGTCCCAGAATTAATAATGTGTCCACCAAATTGGCTTCTAGGGCATACATCTAACAATCTCCCACTTGCACTAAAGCCAATCAGCCATATATCTAAGTCCCATCTTCTCAAGGTGGGCTTCAGTCTTCTGCTGACTTAGCTGCTTAGTGAGCGGGTCTGCCACGTTGTCCGTGGAGTCTACTCTCTGCACCTCGACATATTTCTTCTCGAGGTAGTCACGTATAAGGTGAAAGCGCCGCTCTATATGCTTGGACTTCTGATGAGACCTTGGCTCCTTAGCAAGAGCTATAGCGCCATTATTATCGCAGTAGAATGTGATGGCATCTGATGGCATTACATCTAGCTCTGCAATGAATTTCTTGAACTAGAAGGCTTCCTTTGCAGCTTCAGAGGCGGCGATATACTCAGCTTCCATGGTAGAATCAACAATGATCGGTTTTTTGGAACTCTTCCAATTTACCGTACCACCATTGCACAAGAACACATATCCAGATGTAGACTTTCTATCTTCAATATCAGTCATAAAGTCTGAATCTGTGTATCCTTCTACCTTTAACTCCGATGCTTGATAGTCAACTTTAAAGACCACGCAATAGCACGTATCTGGTAGGATAGTGATTACGGGTATCGATCCACAGGGATTGGAGTATAGTTGTTTTTTCTTTTAAAAAAAATAAAATATTTAAAAAGAAAGAGTTGGTGAAGAAAATTAAACTAAGGAATTTTAATAAAGCAAAATGCAATTAAAAAGATATCAGTTTGGGGGAAACCTAGGGCAAGGAATTCACCACTAACATCGAAACAAGGGTTATTTATATTTTAATTTATTCTTGGATTAACATGCAAATTGGCTACAAGCCTAATAAGCATTTGAATAAAATTTCACAGAAGTAATTTAGGCATAATCCATCTTTAGTTTAGCATGAAATGTCTACCCTAATCTAAGGTGGTAGCACATCGCATCTTCCTTAAGCATGAACTATCTTATTTTTACTTCAATGATCATGAAGAGCAGTTGTATAAACTTCATATTTAAAATCACAGAAATTAAATATGAAATGAAATAAAATATTCATTAGAAGTAGAATAAGGTTTATACAACTCCAAGAATAGAAATTAAAAATATAAAAACCCTTGGCCCTTTGTTAGGGCTACATCCGGCCCTGGAGAAGAGATCAGCCCTGCATGGAGTTGGAGACGGCAGCAGCAGCACAGCAGCAGGCTCCCATCTCTTTCTTCATGATTTCTTTCTTTGAAATATTCCCAAAATAACAAAACTCTTCTCTCTCCTCTTATTTTTTTATTCTCTCATGTTCCCGTGGCTCACTCCCTCCCCTGTTTCCTCTTCTTCTTCCCGTGGGACTTGCCTCCGAGAGATTGATCGATACCCCAATGAAGAGGAGTCTTCTCCTTTTATAGCCTCACGAAGCTCTCTTGTGGATGGAGTCGAATCGCGGATTACTCGGACGCGTCATGGGTGCTGACTTCGCTGAGATTTGGAGCTGATCCGAAAGTTGGTATGCTGTTGGGATTTGATTCCGAAGCAGAGGAAGGTGAGCTGGTAGTTGATCCGGAAGTCTGTTGTTTGATCTTCGGCTGCAGGGGGTGACGAGGACGTGGACCAAGATGCAAGGAATGCTGAGATTATTCTGTGCATAAGAGAAACTGATCCGTGATCCTTGCTTAGTTGGTTGCTCTCGGAGATGAAGATGAGGTGCCTCTGTTCCGCTGAAGCAGGGGATGTTATTTGGATAAGGATGAGTGAGCCGGATGCACGGAAGAAGATGAGAGTGTTTGATCCGAAGATCATGGGATCTAGCTTCGGAATGAACATCTAAACTTTATCCTATGGATGATAGGATCAATCCGGAATGAGAAGAAGCTCGGGAATGGCTGGATTCGGCTGTAACAGAGGATTTAAAGCTGTGAACGGCTTGATACGGGATAAAGGCTGGCTATGGAAGTTTGAATCATGGAACATCCGGACACTGGAGAATGGGAAGACGTTGGAACAGGGGAGAATAACTGGTTCGGAAGAGGAATGAGGATGCTGGGATAAGGTGGTTCGGATTTGGGTGTGTGAGAAGATCCCGGAAGAAGAAAACGGACGTTGAAGATGCTGGGAGCAAATCCGG
The DNA here is from genome assembly GCF_009389715.1 of Phoenix dactylifera. Classification (NCBI taxonomy): domain Eukaryota; kingdom Viridiplantae; phylum Streptophyta; class Magnoliopsida; order Arecales; family Arecaceae; genus Phoenix; species Phoenix dactylifera. The sequence continues at coordinate 80,125 of NW_024068675.1, forward strand.
ATGAAGTATGGTTCCTGGTTCTCATCCGGAAGGGAAGGGATAAGCGGAACAGGATCTCGGCTGCTCTGGAAGGAACTCATGAACGGGATATACGTGAAACAGGGGAGAATCACAGCATATGCAAACGGGAGATAAGGATGAATACGGTTGCTGGGTTCATGGGATTTTGTTTGGATACGGGAGAAGAGCCGGAAGAGATCTTTGGGTGACGATTGGCTTGGTTCTGTTCGTGGGACGTTGGGATCATGCGGAGGAGGGGGTCTTGGCTCTATTTTGAAGATGGGAATTAATCCTATTCGGCTGGAAAGAGGCCAATGACTAGATTCCTCTGAGATCTGTGCAATTATAGATGAATAGATGATTTACTTTGAGATCCGAGAAATAAATGATTGAAAAGTGTGGGAAGAGAATTAGGTGAAGATGGGAATTAATGGGAATCGCTGGGTTTTGGAAGAAAGTTCTTGGAGTCGACTCCGGAGGATGTGAAATTATGAAATGATGCAGTATATGTTTAGGTTTTATCTTATTGAGCTTGACTCGACCTGCATAGATTAGATTTGATCAATAAAAATAATCAAACTTGAATTAATTCTAATTAAAATGCAATGATGAAGGTAACACAAATTTTTAGTTGAATTTACAAAATATGTGAATTAAAATAATGATAAGTGCTATGAATAAGATATTAATATATGCATTATTTAGCACTTATCACACCCCCCAACCTACATTTTGCTAGTCCTCGAGCAAAATAAAAGCTAACTCACTTTTGCAGGAATCGCGATTGCATTTACCGTATGTAATAAGGCTTTAAACCCCTAAGTGGCCCTAGTGGACGAGTTTTGTCTCGTGAGGGTTTCCGGCTCAGATACCCACAAACTGCAGTCGAACGAATTTATTTTATTGATTTATAAATTCTAATTTCAAATGCATTAATGCCAAGAATTTCAAAAGCACACAAAGTTTTAATTACTAAGTCAGCCCAAATCCTAGGTCAGTATGCAACTTAAGTTGAAGTTATTAAATTTTCCGTTAGAGAGTTGTAAGACTTATTTATACTTAGGTGCTCGGTGATATCTGGACCATACACAAGCTAAGGCTTTAGATCTCCAAAATACTGCTAAGCTGGTAGTTTCCAAGAATTGGTCAGATATGACCTAATCACTAATTCAAAATCATCCTATCTTGCAGGATTTCGAGAGTTGTGGATGTTTACTTTAATACCTCATGGGCTTTATCTGTAATATTCCAGTTTACTCGAATTTTTACAACGATGGCTTTCACACTATCGTCTTTTTCAAGGTCAATATTATATTCTTTTTCTTTTTCTTTTTTTTTTTGATTTTGATTTTTTTTTATTTTGTATTTATAAATAAATTATGCACTTTTACTCTTGTAATGATTCCTCCATGTAGCGAGCATTCAGTCAACACTCCCACGCCAGATGGCATAAGGTGTTGGGCATCAAGACTCCCCTACGAACCTATGCTCGGGTTCATCATCACAAGCCCGCTGACCTTTGACAATAGGTAGCCCTTTTCGATGTACTTGACTAAATTCACTTCTTCTTTTTTTTTTCTTTTTTTTAATAGCAAATTAAATAGGTATGATTCATCAGGACTCAAGGTTGCTACCAGACTTAACAACATCATGTTAAACCTAACCCTTAGAAGTGCAGGCCATACGTGTTGTGAAATTTCAAAGTAAAAATTGTCTTACAACTCGCTAAAAGAATTTTTAATGAAAAGAACTCAAATTGACTTATTCCTGACTAATCATTGGGCTTTTTAGATTTTATATACTTTGTGTGATTATCATTTTAGCACTAAGGCATAAAAATTAGGTTTTTTTTTTGAAATTCACTTTTTTTTTTGAAATTCACTTAAAAATGTGAAAATGCGAAAAATTCCTTCAAAAATTTGAATTCTATACCCCCCAACCTAGATCAGACATTGTCCTCAATGTTTTGTTTTTTTGAATATTATATTATTATTTTTATTGTTTTATATATTTTTTATTTTGGACGAAAATATGATGCATATGGAGGATAGAAGCATTTTACCGTAGTTGCATCAGTAATATGAGGGATCCTGTTAAGAAAATAAAAAAATGCGACAAAAAAATATGCAAAAATAACCTACGAGAATTGGGTTGTCTCCCAACAAGCGCTAAGTTTAACGTCTTCAGCCAGACGCAGTGCATCCTTATCAAATCATACCGGGTTCATGCGGGGTTCTCCAAGGAAGAAAATTTGTGGAAGACTGATTGTTAAGCAGGAAGTTGACTGCTTCTATGGCCTTGTCTATATCAAAGTCAAAATGGGCCAAGTATGTTTTCAGAGAGTTATCTGCCAAAATATAGGGAAGGGCTTCTTCTATAAGATCATCCATTTTGTCTATTTGAAAGCACTCAACTGTCCTCGTGGGTTGATCAGAGGCACGAAATATATTTAACTTGACCTTCATATTCCCAAAGGATATATTCATCACCCCAGTTCTACAATTTATACTTGCATTGGCTGTAGCTAAAAAGGGGCGCCCAAGGATCACGGGGATTTGTTTCTTAGGATTAGGCTCATGTTCCATATCAAGGATGATAAAATCTACTGGAAAATAGAATTTGTCTACCTTGACAAGAACATCTTCAATTATTCCTCGTAGTATTTTTACAGATCGATCAGCCAATTGAAGGGATACCGAGGTTGGTTTTAACTCACCTAACCCAAGTTTCTCATAAACTGAGTAAGGTAAGAGGTTGACACTTGCCCCTAGATCTAAGAGTGCTCGATCAATGAAATTATTTTCTAAGACACAGGAGATGGTGGGAGCACCAGGATCTTTGAATTTCGGAGGGGTGTTGTGTTGGAGAATAGAACTCACTTGCTCAGTTAGGAAGACCTTTTTAGGCACGTGTCCTAGATTTTCGCTTTTGGGTACAAAGGTCTTTGAGAAATTTAGCATAGGAGGGAACTTGTCTAATAGCATCAAGAAGCGGGAGGTTGATTTTGACTTGTTTGAAAACCTTCATCATCTCCTCTAATGAAGTTCCTTTCTTGCCAAAGGGAGTGGGTGCATTAAGAGCTTCAGGAAATGGAGCCTTCGGGATGTGAGTTTTGGCCGAAGGTGGACTAACTGAGGAAAAAGAAGGTTTTGGATTTTCATGTGATACATTTCTCTCCTCCTCTTTACCTTTCTTATTGTTTCCCTCCCCAATCGTATTGTCTACTACACGTCCACTCCTTAGGGTAGTCAGAGCATTGGCTTGTTCATGATGAATTGTATTTGGTTGATTTTCTTGAGCCATGTATTGTCCCCTAGGATTACTCACTGGTTGGCTTGGAAGCTTTCCTTCCTCTCGCTTGTTCAGTGCATTAGCTAGTTGCCCCATTTGGGATTCTAGCTTGGCGATAGATTGCGTGTGAGAGTGCACTAATTGTGTAATAGTTTCCAAACCTTGAAGGGAGTTCAACACTTTTTCCTCAAAAGCTGTGTTTTTTGGGGGTGTTGGAGGAGGGACATGTTGAAATTGTGAATAGTGAGTAGGAGGGCGGTTCGGATGAACATTCTGGAATGGTTGGAAGTTTTGGGAATAAGGTTGGGAAGTATTGGGAGTCTGCTGCTTCCAGGAGAAGTTTGGATGGTTGCGCCACCCCGGGTTATAAGTGTTAGAATATGGATCATTACCCAGTCGGGATTGTGTTTGGGCAGCATTTACTTGCTCTTGCACAAATTTAGAGAATTGTGCTGCCGAAGGGCATTCATGAATAGGGTGAGACGGGCTAGAACAAAGAGCACAAACTTGTGCTTGGGAAAAATTTGGAAGCTGTTCTCTAGACATTAGCTGGTCCAACTTGCGGGATAGTGCATCTACTTTGTCAGATAGACCTATGGACTGGTTAACTTCATATATGGTTCCTTTTCTTTGAGAACTCGGGGGTGCTTGACGAGCGGAGGAGGCATGGTGGAGGGAATTTTCATTAAGGTTTTCAAACATCTGCCATGCCTCATGCTCACTCTTAAGCATGAAAGTTCCCCCACAAGAAGCATCAACCATTTGACGATTTTGTTCGGATAGTCCGTCATAAAAGCATTGCACTAATTGCCATTTGGGTATTTGATGATGCGGGCATTTTCGGAGTAAATCTCTAAATTTTTTCCAAGTTTCATGAAATTCTTCCCCATCATATTGGGAGAAGCTCGTAATAGCACGCCTAAATGGTTTGTTCTTCCTATGGGAAAATATTTTTTTAGAAATTCATGTTGCATTTGAGCCCATGAAAGAATGGAATTGGCTTCTAATGAATGTAGCCACTGCTTAGCTCTATCCTTAAGGGAAAAAGGAAACAGCCTAAGTTTCAGAGCATCATCAGTGAAGTTCTGAATTTTAACAGTAGTGCAGATCTCAAGGAACTCATCTAAATGTTTATATGGGTCTTCATTGTTAAGTCCATAAAAAGAGGGAAGCATTTGGATGACACTAGACTTAATTTCAAAATGTGCAGCAGCGGTGGTATCATGTAGTTGAATACAAGATGGAGAGGTATAAATGGAAGGAGTGAAGTACTCCTTTAGGAGTTTGGGTTGTTCTTCAGCCATCTCTATAAGTGGAGCAGATCCTATGGTTCTATAGGTGCGGATTTCAGCTCGAAGGGCCCTAATAGAACGCTCTATTTCAGAGTCAAAAGGCACTAATTCGGGAGATTTGGAACGACACCCTAGCATACACTAAGACTCCTCTGATCAGTACAGTCAAGCATGTACTAAAAAGAAAAACACAATTCCTTATGTTCACCCTAAAATCACTAGACAGCTCCTAACTGGTTTGAAGAGGGCACCTAAGCCTCCAGTCCGGTCTAATGACTGAGCTGACCAGGTAAGCTCCCAGGTAAGTGGGGGGGTCACGATGCGTTGCAAAGGTGTTGCCCAAGGTGACAAGCCAAGAGGGGGGGGTGAATTGGTTTCTCTTAATTTTAACTATCTTACTTATGTTAATTGATGAGTTAGTAAAATAAACAAATCACAATACAAACAACAAGAAGTATAGTGGTTCGGTGCTCTCCTTAGCACCTACGTCCACTCCCCAAGCGACCCCTTGGGAATTCACTATAATCCCGCGGATTACAGTTGGATTGTTTTCCGGGGTCACAATCCAAAAACCTTTGTTGGTTTTGCGGGCTCACCAACGAACCTATACACTTGGTTTTCCGGGTTCACCAAAAACCTTTGTTGGTTTTGCGGGCTCACCAACGAACCTATACACTTGGTTTTCCGGGTTCACCAAAAACCTTTGTTGGTTTTGCGGGCTCACCAACGAACCTATACACTTGGTTTTCTGGGTTCACCAAAAACCTTTGTTGGTTTTGCGGGCTCACCAACGAACCTTTACAAAGTGTTTAACAAATAAAAAAGAAAAGATTCAAACTCCTAAATGAGCATATAAAACAATATGAACTACAAAGAAGAGTTAGAAAGTATTTATCGCTTTGAAGTCGCTTTGCTCTTCTTTGTCAAGGATGCTTCACTCTTCAAGGGAGGATGGAGCTCTTGATGCCTCTTTGAATCTGCTCAATCCCTTTCCTTGATTCTTGAATGAAGCTCTTGATGAAGGAGATTAGGGCTCTTTTGTTTTCTTGTGTATTCTTTGATATCCCACTCAAAAGTTCTTCTCTCTGATGAATAGTGCCCCTTTAAATAGTTTCCAACCTTCCTTGGACAAGCCCCAATGGTCAGATTTGAAAAACTAGCCGTTACTCACCTTGGGAAGGACAAAAAGTACATCTGCAGAACTAGCCGTTACTATTCAGCCCGTGTTTGGGTCGGCTCAACCTGTCCTTGGGTCGACCCAACTTTGCCTTGGGTCGACTCAAACATTCCTTGGGTCGACCCTCTCAGAAACCACAGAAACCTCAATTTCAGCCTTCCTTCCCATGGGTCGACCCAACCATTCTTTGGGTCGACTCAAAGTTCACTTGGGTCGACTCAACTTCTTCTTGGGTCGACCCTCTCAGTAATTCCAGAGAACCATTTTCTGTCTGTCTTTCTGTCTTGCCTTTGGGTCGACCCTCTCAGGGTTTGGGTCGACTCAAGCTTGGGTCGACTCAACCACTGTGTGGGTCGACCCTCTCAGTAAATCCAGAGAGCATTCTTCTGTTGTGTTTTCTTTGGAGGTTGGGTCGACTCATGCTTACCTTGGGTCGACCCAACTCACTGTTCATTTGTGCCATTTTTGCAGGAGTGTGCCAGATGACTTCTTGATGTACCGGGGTCGACCCAATCAACCTGTGGGTCGACTCAAACCACACTTTGCTGCATTCTCAAGGTTAGATTCATCCAAATGAACAAGGCCATTTATCCATTTTCAATTAAACAAATATACTGAGAGTAATGAACTTATAAATGAAGTATCAATTTAACTTATAGCATGCTCTAGATAATTGCTTGTTAATCATCAAAATAACACTATCATCCTCAATCTCCCCCTTTTTGATGATTACAAAATAAAGAGTATAAGCCTATTGATACTTGTCTTTAAAATCAGTTTATAAAAGGGTTTAAATTGCTGAATTTCAGCTTTTCATATATAAGAGTGAGATCTCCCCCTATATTATTCAAATGTTGCCAGTTTGACTTTTTGAATTGCTCCCCCTTTCATTTATAATTCATTAAAGATGAAACTCAAAAAATTTGAGATAAAACATGAGTTTCAGGTTATGTATCGAGGTGTGAAAGGTGCGTGCCAAATTCTGAAATTCTATGTGCCAAATTCTGAAATTTGATAGGAATTTTTGATTTGATCATTTTCATTGTTGCAAATTGCTCCCCCTTAGATGTATATGCTTTCCTATATGATATTCAATTTAGTTTACAAGTTATTTCTCTTTTCTTACACAATTTCTTATTTCTTTTCCTTTACTTCTCCTCTTATTACTCTTTTCTTTACTTCTTCTTTACTTCTCCCCTATTACTCTTTCTTTACTTCTCCCCCTTTTTGTTATCATCAAATAGGTGCATGAGAAAAGACACAATAAATAACAAACATTCAAACTTCATTGATCAAAATAGGAACATTTTAGTACATTCATGCCAAAAACAAAAGCAAATACAATGTTCCTTAATCAAAGTTTAAAGATACATGATCAACACAAAATACATATGAGAATTAGATACATATCCTAGGCTCTAAACAAGATCGTGAGACTCTCCCGGATCGCTTGGCTACGACTCTCTTGGGTCCCATTTCTCCAAGATCTTGAAGTAATCTACTGTTTGGAGATGATTGGAGAAGATTTGAGAGTGGGGAATAGGGTTTTCGGAAGAGGACAAAGGGTAAACAGTGCCCTAGATAGCTCACGGGTCCCCCTTTTAACAGTGGGGTCCCGACGTTGGGTCGACTCAAGAAATTTCTTGGGTCGACTCAACGTTGGGTCGACCCTATTCTGGGTTGGGTCGACCCAAGTGCAGAATTTTTCTTTTCTCTTCCTTTTTGCTTCTAAACATTTTCCTTGCTTCCAATCCTTATAAATTCTTTCTGGGACAATGATACATGAGTAAGGAATCTACAGATAACAAATTTGACTCATGTTTCATGGGATTTTAGAAATTGGAGGAATGTATCATGAGACTACTAGCTCCCTTTTATATTTCTTCAATAAAAAAGGATCACATATGCCTAATTCCCTCCTTAGCGTGCAGAATCTATCTTCACTCAAGGATTTTGTGAATATGTCGGCTAATTGTTTTTCAGTGCATATATGCTCAATACATATGTTTCCATTTTGCACATGATCCCTAATAAAATGATATCTTATTTCTATGTGTTTGGCTTTAGGAATGAGATATTTAGGATGTAAGCCAGAAGTGATCTCTAAATGTAGATTCCAAGGATAGTTTTGAAATCAAGTGTAGATGGAATCTTTTTCAAGTTATTTCAAGGAGTATCAAGAATAATATTCAAAGAAAGCACGAATGAAAATCCAATACCCTTTTTTTTTTTAATATATTAAGTATATAGCAACATGAGAGCAATCTAATTAATTTTTTTTTTTTAGAGTATAGTATAAGAGCAGATAAAGATCAAAACTTATATACTCGAAAAACATAAGATTATGTTGAATCCTTAATTCTTAATGATTTCAAAGTTCTTTCATGATATAAAAATATTGGAGCATAGATACCAAAATATGAATTTATGCAATGTAGGATACATAAAATTCAGGACTTTGAAAGTTCTTTTATAGCTCTCTTAAAGACTTTCTTTTACTCCTTTAAAGATCATAGCATCAAAATCAATTAAAATGAATTGGCTCAGGATTGAAACACTAAAGTGCAAGCCAATAAGAGCTCATTAGTAGATTCCAAAGTAAATTTCCAATACTAAGACAAATGGAATCCTTTTCACTTAGTTTTCAAAACAAGTGATTTACCAATTAAGTACAGATGAAAATCCAACTTTCAAAAGATATTCAATGAAGCACAAAGTTTAATACCACTTTACATTTAGTATTCTTTCTCTCATCTTTAGTTGTGAATTTACATGATTAAGTTCTATATGATCTCTTACTCTGAAATTTTCTTTCTCCCCCTTAATTAATCATTCCATTTGAGAGTTTAGAGTTTGAAGATAATTTTCAATAAAAAGATTGAGTATTTAAAGCTCCCCCTCAAAAGATGCATTTTCTTTCAAACCTTTTTTTTTTTGTTCTTCTATAATATCAAGAATGTAGAGTGATCTAGAATTTTTCAAAATTTATAGCAATCACTCTTTTTAATCTTTCAAGAATAAATTATATTTCCTCTTATTTTTTTTTTGAATATGTATGGAAATATTAATCAGAAAATAATTCTTTTGAAGCTCAAATTTCTTTCAAAAGTAATTACATTTTCTTTCCTATAGGAATTATTGAAGTGAGTTGAAATATTCTAAGCTTTAGGATCATTAACTCTCTTCTTAAAAATAGCTTTTCTTTTTAATGATAGAAGCATTTAATTATGTAGGAGTGTATATTCAAAATATTAATTTCTTAGTCATAGTTTTTCAGCAATGTATATATGAAGCACCATAAATCTTTTTAATATCAAAATAATATCATATGTTTAGAACCATTTATTTGCAATCAAGATCATTGAAAAACACATCATTTAGACCAATTTCAGTACACTTATAAGATAAAAAATGATATGTTTCATATGCGTATCGGAGCAACCAACCAAGGTATCCAAAGTAATTCTATTTTTCTTAAACCGTAGATTTCATCTAGAAATCATATTGAGTTATTCCCCAAAATGATGCAATCATTGAAGTATATAATGAAAGTTACAAAAAATGCAACGATAGAAGCATTTTTAAATTAAATTTAAGCTTTTATCCTTAAGGTGTGTTTTCAAGTGATCGAAACTTCATTTGGCTTTTCACAAGCTTTTTATATACTTTCATTTATCTTGTTATTCATTTCCTCATTTTTGAATTTCTTCCTTTAACCACTCAGTGAATATTCTAATCTTCATTTCTTTTGATTTTACTTTTCTATGCTCTATACTCTATTTGCTCCCTATCCGGTGGAGTTGGAAGGGGCACGAGGTACTACTACTAGCCTCCCTCTTGTGCCGTCCCTAATATGCCCTACACCGAATAGTTGGGTCAAATAGTGCCGGGTACTACCACTAGCCTCCCCATTAGCACCATCCCTATGATGAGCAATATAGAAGGGTTAAAATGTTCACTTCAAACTTTTTATATAATTAATTACAGATTTTATCTCTTCCAAAAGGAATGTTCATATTAGTCTCACAAATGTGCCAAATATATTATGCTTGTTTTGCTTTTCCTAAAGATTGGAGTATTCCCTTGAATAATTGTTCATTTTCTTTTCTTTATCTCTCTTTCTTTTTATTATTTCAAGTAATTACATGAAAGAGCAGAATAAAAAATTAATCTAATATGCTGCATATAAATATATACCATGCAAACAGCATTTTCATTATGCCCAATGATTCATAGCTTATCACAAGTTATTTTGAATTAGAGGTTTGAGGCATAAGCTTGTGTATTTCATGGTTATGCATTATATAGAAAAAGGTAGTTTAATCACACCATGAAACAATTATTACTAGCATGAGAATGAAGCATGATATCAAGATGATCAACAATTAAAGGTTTAATCATGCAACCATATAATTTCACACTATTGATTTTGCTCAACTAACTCGCAAGAGAAGAGTTTAGATTACCAGTGCATTTAGCATTCTTCAAGCCAAATACCTTTTAGATTCTTTACACCCTTGGCTGAAGAAAATCTCTCTCTTTTTTTGTTTGCAAGGGAATGTTTATTGTATCTTTCATCGATGTGTCCTTCAAGTTGAAATTTCTTGCTCATAAATTCTGTATCATTAGCAAAATCTTTTTCTTTTCTTGAAGGCAATTCATTAGTTCTCTAGGATACAAAAACATTCATACAACATATTTCTTAACTAGATGACTCAACATGAGACATGACAATAATTGAATTTGAGTCACTTTACTCAAGAGATTGCCTAAGTATAAGCAAGCACAAGTCACTTGAACTAAAGAGATAACTTCATTAAGTAAAATGGTTCAAGGACAAGCATGTGAGGCAATAGAAAGATTCATTAAAGTTAAATCAAATTTTTTTTTTTTTGTTTTCAGAATCAATTTAACTTAGATTCTATTTGCATAAGATAATTATCAATAAGACGTGCTAGCTAAGTTTTAATCAAATTATCTTAAACAGTTGTTTCTATCAAAATTCAGATTGTTACATAGAATCAAAATAATAAACTATATTCTCAATAAAGGATCTAGTTTTAATAAGAATAGTATGAATTGATATTTCTACAACTAGTATCTTTTCATTGAATTTTCAATATACATTGCTTGAAGAGTGATATCCAAAGAAATATTTGTTTTATCAGATTTGACATTATTTTCATAAGAACATATCAAGCATGACATGTATGACTGAAAAATATAAAAGATATACAATATATCATTTTCTATTTTTCAGAAGATCAAAAGGAGTTTTCTAATAGAAACCATATGTATGACAAGCAATGATGATAGCCTTTAACAGAAATCATTTAAGTAGATGACTATCATACAACATTATCTTTTTTATTTCTTCAAGGATTCTATCAACCCTATTTTATTTATGGTGTTCTTGGTGTAGAAACAATTGTATTCAATATTATTTTCTGTGCACAACTTAATAAGAAATTGGTTTTCAAAACTATGCCATGATACAATTTTATTTTCATAGTTTGCAAACCTTTTTCATTTGAACCCTTTTTGTGAGTTTGTGCCAATGCAGAAAATATTTCAATTTAAGTGCCAAGAACAAAGCCAATGTAAGCTTTTGAAAAACTCAATGATGTAAACAACATCTTTAGATTTAGAAATTATTTTTTTTTGTTTGTTTTCTTAGTTAACATGCGTAGCAAACTTTTACCTTGCAGAAATTAATCTAAGTAAGTCAATGACAAGGTCTTTTGAGACTAAGTACATACTAGCATGAGTTAATGCCAAAATAAAGGTTTCTTTAATCTTGGTATTCATAGTGCATATATGAGACTTATAAAGCAAATCATAATACATTTCAGATAATCATATAAGGAATGAATGGTATAATAACATGATGAATTACATTCATACCTTCACGAAGGATAACCTAAGATTTCATAAGTATTATGCTCAATAAAGTTTTAGCATGAAATCAGCATCAACCATTTATATTAGAGAAGAAATTTAGATTTTGAAAAAACTTAAAGGAGAAGGTTATACATATTCATTCATTGTTTTCTTATTATGATGCAAGCACTAGAAAGTTTCATGCTAAAATCGTTGAGATAAGATTTAACATATGAGGCATTTAAAAACTTTGATGCAGAGAGTATCGTAATTTCATAAAAAGATAATTTCAATACATGAAGTAGAATGTTAAACCTTATACTAGATTTAATGAATAAATTGAGACTTATCTTTAATTATGTGTCAACGCACCCATTTGTATGAAAATTTCATTTATTCCATGGGTAGCTTGGCACACCTACATCTACACCCTCATATTTTCATTTTGGGTACCCAAGCTTGCTTGGGTCCTTGAGGGTTAGTGCATATGGTTCCTTTTGGAATCCAAATCTGTTTAATCGTAATAACTTTACCATTTGATTTATTCATATTAGAACCATAGGTAAAGTTTTTATGCCCAATCTTTTTATGTTTGAAATAAGTTATCTTATTTGATGGTTTGCTTGGCGAATTGATAACCTTTTTCTTTAGGGGTTTATTATTGAGCAAAGGAATCCAGCCAAGTCTTGATTTATCAAAAACAGCATGTTGGCTTTCAAACATCGTTTTTAATCTTTCTGAACTTACAGTGAATTTGTTAATAAAAGATTTCAATTGGTTAACTTCTTCACTTAAGTTTTGATTTTCTTTAATTAAATTCTGATTTTTCTGAATCAATTCTTCCGAATTTAATCTTAAGCGTTCATTCTCAGAATTTAATTTGTCTTTCATTTCAGCGGAAGAATTTCTTTCTTCTGACATTTCCAGATTTAGCTTTTTAAGATTTTTATTTTTCGTAGCTAATTTTCTACATTCACCATACAAATCATGAAAGCATTTAATAGTTCATCATAAGAGAATTCTTCCTGAAATTCATTAGGTGTGAAATCAGATTCAGATTTTACCTTATCTTCTTGTGCCATAAGGCATAAGTTAGTTACCTCTTGTAGTTCTTTGGAGCTAGTATCATTATTGTTGCTCCTCACTTTCATTTTCTTGCTTGACTCTTCCTTGGTCAAGGCTTTCTTGCTTTTTATCTCTTTCTTCCTTTCTTCTTGCTTCCTCTTCTTCTTTGTCTTTAGGAAGCTTTTGAATTTTTCGGTGTTTGGGTATGGGTCCTTGTTTTCATCACCAAATTCTTCATTTGTTGTTCTTTCTTCCGGATTGGGAGATTCAACATCTTTTTCTGCAGGCTCACTGTTAGTGTGTAATTGAAGCACATGTGAGCTAATCTGAATTTTGTCATAAATATTTTCTAAAGTATCCCAGATTTTCTTAGCAGATAAGCATGCAGAGATTTTATTAAATTCAGTTTCATGGATAGCACAATATAGTATGTTCATAGCATTAGCATTCAATTGTGCTAAGTCTTTTTCATTAATAGTGTGAGAGAGTGAGTGAGGGCCTCTAGTAACAATGTACCATAATTCATAGTCTAAAGCTTGAATGAATATCCTCATCCTAGCTTTCCAGTATGTGTAGTTTGCGCCATTAAATAGAGGTGGTCTATTTGTGGATTGCCCCTCACTCATAGAACATCCCACTTGGGTTGTCATGATCTTTAACTCTTGATTGTGAGATCAATGAGTACTATTGGAGCACCTTGCTCTGATACCACTTGTTGCCCAAGGTGACAAGCCAAGAGGGGGGGTGAATTGGTTTCTCTTAATTTTAACTATCTTACTTATATTAATTGATGAGTTAGTGAAATAAACAAATCACAATACAAACAACAAGAAGTATAGTGGTTCGGTGCTCTCCTTAGCACCTACGTCCACTCCCCAAGCGACCCCTTGGGAATTCACTATAATCCCGCGGATTACAGTTGGATTGTTTTCCGGGGTCACAATCCAAAAACCTTTGTTGGTTTTGCGGGCTCACCAACGAACCTATACACTTGGTTTTTCGGGTTCACCAAAAATCTTTGTTGGTTTTGCGGGCTCACCAACGAACCTATACACTTGGTTTTCCGGGTTCACCAAAAACCTTTGTTGGTTTTGCGGGCTCACCAACGAACCTATACACTTGGTTTTCTGGGTTCACCAAAAATCTTTGTTGGTTTTGCGGGCTCACCAACGAACCTTTACAAAGTGTTTAACAAATAAAAAAGAAAAGATTCAAACTCCTAAATGAGCATATAAAACAATATGAACTACAAAGAAGAGTTAGAAAGTATTTATCGCTTTGAAGTCGCTTTGCTCTTCTTTGTCAAGGATGCTTCACTCTTCAAGGGAGGATGGAGCTCTTGATGCCTCTTTGAATCTGCTCAATCCCTTTCCTTGATTCTTGAATGAAGCTCTTGATGAAGGAGATTAGGGCTCTTTTGTTTTTCTTGTGTATTCTTTGATATCCCACTCAAAAGTTCTTCTCTCTGATGAATAGTGCCCCTTTAAATAGTTTCCAACCTTCCTTGGACAAGCCCCAATGGTCAGATTTGAAAAACTAGCCGTTACTCACCTTGAGAAGGACAAAAAGTACATCTGCAGAACTAGCCGTTACTATTCAGCCCGTGTTTGGGTCGGCTCAACCTGTCCTTGGGTCGACCCAACTTTGCCTTGGGTCGACTCAAACATTCCTTGGGTCGACCCTCTCAGAAACCATAGAAACCTCAATTTCAGCCTTCCTTCCCATGGGTCGACCCAACCATTCTTTGGGTCGACTCAAAGTTCACTTGGGTCGACTCAACTTCTTCTTGGGTCGACCCTCTCAGTAATTCCAGAGAACCATTTTCTGTCTGTCTTTCTGTCTTGCCTTTGGGTCGACCCTCTCAGGGTTTGGGTCGACTCAAGCTTGGGTCGACTCAACCACTGTGTGGGTCGACCCTCTCAGTAAATCCAGAGAGCATTCTTCTGTTGTGTTTTGAGGTTCTTTGGAGGTTGGGTCGACTCATGCTTACCTTGGGTCGACCCAACTCACTGTTCATTTGTGCCATTTTTGCAGGAGTGTGCCAGATGACTTCTTGATGTACCGGGGTCGACCCAATCAACCTGTGGGTCGACTCAAACCACACTTTGCTGCATTCTCAAGGTTAGATTCATCCAAATGAACAAGGCCATTTATCCATTTTCAATTAAACAAATATACTGAGAGTAATGAACTTATAAATGAAAGTATCAATTTAACTTATAGCATGCTCTAGATAATTGCTTGTTAATCATCAAAATAACACTATCATCCTCAAAAGGTCCCACTTAAAAACCACTTGCCTCGAACAGATGAACTGTCTCCCTTGGGACAAAGCTTGCCTAGACATCAACTGAGCCACAGAGCGAAATTGGTGCAACTTTCGGTGATCTTCGTCCTATTGAGCTCGAATGTCCCTAGGGGCCAACGTCTAATTGATTTTAATTAAGGTGAAAGCTATGTGAGAATTGATTCACCTAATTTGGGCAAGAATCTGGTGATGAAATCCAGTTCTTATCTTGCTGGGGTGATTGCCCTTACTATGTACAGATTAATTGGTGTATGTGTATCAAGCATGCATTCACACTTTTGTAAAAAAAATTGAAATCAAACAATCACCACAACTTGCAGGCTAGATGGGAATCAATTTGAAATAAGAAAGGTTCAGATGTTACCAGAATTTCCAGCAATTTTTTTTTTAAAAAGCAAACCTCTACAGTATTCCTTTTTCAGTCGTTCCCTTTCTGATTGTCCCAAACTTCCTCTTTGGTTCCTGATCAAATGATACCAAGAAAAATCAAAAATTAGTAAAGAAGAGAAAGGAGATAAGAGAAATAACAAAAATAGAAAATATTTTTATTTAATTTTAAATATATATTTTTTTTGAAAGTTTTTTTTTATGAAAAGAAAAACAACTATGCTAACAATCCCCGGCAACGGCGCCAAAAATTGATAGTCAACTTTAAAGACCACGCAATAGCACGTATCTGGTAGGATAGTGATTACGGGTATCGATCCACAAGGATTGGGGTATAGTTGTTTTTCTTTTAAAAAATAAAATATTTAAAAAGGAAGAGTTGGTGAAGAAAATTAAACTAAGGAATTTAATAAAGCAAAATGCAATTAAAAAGATATCAGTTTGGGGGAAACCTAGGGCAAGGAATTCACCACTAACATCGGAACAAGGGTTATTTATATTTTAATTTATTCTTGGATTAACATGCAAATTGGCTACAAGCCTAATAAGCATTCGAATAAAATTTCACAGAAGTAATTTAGGCATAATCCATCTTTAGTTTAGCATGAAATGTCTACCCTAATCTAAGATGGTAGCACATCGCATCTTCCTTAAGCACGAACTATCTTATTTTTACTTCAATGATCATGAAGAGCAGTTGTATAAACTTCATATTTAAAATCACAAAATTAAATATGAAATGAAATAAAATATTCATTAGAAGCAGAATAAGGTTTATACAACTTCAAGAATAGAAATTAAAAATATAAAAACCCTTGGCCCTTTGTTAGGGCTACATCCGGCCCTGGAGAAGAGATCAGCCCTGCATGGAGTTGGAGACGGCAGCAGCAGCACAGCAGCAGGCTCCCATCTCTTCCTTCATGATTTCTTTCTTTGAAATATTCCCAAAATAACAAAACTCTTCTCTCTCCTCTTATTTTTTTATTCTCTCATGTTCCCGTGGCTCACTCCCTCCCCTGTTTCCTCTTCTTCTTCCCATGGGACTTGCCTTCGAGAGATTGATCGATACCCCAATGAAGAGGAGTCTTCTCCTTTTATAGCCTCACGAAGCTCTCTTGCGGATGGAGTCGAATCGCGGATTACTCGGACGCGTCATGGGTGCTGACTTCGCTGAGATTTGGAGCTGATCCGAAAGTTGGTATGCTGTTGGGATTTGATTCCGAAGCAGAGGAAGGTGAGCTGGTAGTTGATCTGGAAGTCTGTTGTTTGATCTTCGGCTGCAGGGGGTGACGAGGACGTGGACCAAGATGCAAGGAATGCTGAGATTATTCTGTGCATAAGAGAAACTGATCCGTGATCCTTGCTTAGTTGGTTGCTCTCGGAGATGAAGATTAGGTGCCTCTGTTCCGCTGAAGCAGGGGATGTTATTTGGATAAGGATGAGTGAGCCGGATGCACGGAAGAAGATGAGAGAGTTTGATCCGAAGATCATGGGATCTAGCTTCGGAATGAACATCTAAACTTTATCCTATGGATGACAGGATCAATCCGGAATGAGAAGAAGCTCGGGAATGGCTGGATTCGGCTGTAACAGAGGATTTAAAGCTGTGAACGGCTTGATACGGGATAAAGGCTGGCTATGGAAGTTTGAATCATGGAACATCCGGACGCTGGAGAATGGGAAGACGTTGGAACAGGGGAGAATAACTAGTTCGGAAGAGGAATGAGGATGCTGGGATAAGGTGGTTCGGATTTGGGTGTGTGAGAAGATCCCGGAAGAAGAAAACGGACGTTGAAGATGCTGGGAGCAAATCCGGATGAAGTATGGTTCCTGGTTCTCATCCGGAAGGGAAGGGATAAGCGGAACAGGATCTCGGCTGTTCTGGAAGGAACTCACGAACGGGATGTACGTGAAACAGGGGAGAATCACAGCATATGCAAACGGGAGATAAGGATGAATACGGTTGCTGGGTTCATGGGATTTTGTTTGGATACGGGAGAAGAGCCGGAAGAGATCTTTGGGTGACGATTGGCTTGGTTCTGTTCGTGGGACGTTGGGATCATGCGGAGGAGGGGGTCTTGGCTCTATTTTGAAGATGGGAGTTAATCCTATTCGGCTGGAAAGAGGCCAATGACTAGATTCCTCTGAGATCTGTGCAATTATAGATGAATAGATGATTTACTTTGAGATCCGAGAAATAAATGATTGAAAAGTGTGGGAAGAGAATTAGGTGAAGATGGGAATTAATGGGAATCGCTGGGTTCTGGAAGAAAGTTCTTGGAGTCGACTCCGGAGGATGTGAAATTATGAAATGATGCAGTATATGTTTAGGTTTTATCTTATTGAGCTTGACTCGACCTGCATAGATTAGATTTGATCAATAAAAATAATCAAACTTGAATTAATTCTAATTAAAATGCAATGATGAAGGTAACACAAATTTTTAGTTGAATTTACAAAATATGTGAATTAAAATAATGATAAATGCTATGAATAAGATATTAATTTATGCATTATTTAGCACTTATCAATGCTCCTCCAAAACCAAGAACAAATCTTTACTTCTTCTTAAGTACTTAAGAATGTTCTTCACAGTTGTCCAGTGCTCTTCGTCTGGATTCGACTGATATCTGCTAGTGACACTCACAGCAAGGGCTATATCAGGTCGTGTACACAGCATGGCATACATGAGGCTTCCTATTGCAGAAGCATAAGGAATCCTGCTCATGCGTTGAATCTCTTCAGATGTGTTGGGGCACATCTTCTTGGAGAGATGAATCCCATGCCTAAGGGATAATAGACCCCTCTTGGAGTTTTCCCATACTGAACCTCTTCAGTACCTCCTCTATGTACATCTTCTATGATAGGCCAAGCAACCTCTTAGATCTATCTCTATAGACCTTAATCGCCAAAATGTAGGATGCTTCCCCAAGGTCTTTCATGGAGAACTCTTTTGACAACCAGACCTTGATCGAGGTTAGCATGGGAACATCATTTCCAATCAAGAGGATGTCATCCACGTACAGTACGAGGAACACGACAGCACTCCCACTAACCTTCTTGTAAACACACGGTTCCTTTTCGTTCTTGATGAAATCAAACGATTTGATTGCATCATTGAAACAAGTATTCCAGCTCCGAGATGCTTGCTTTAGTCCATAGATGGACCTTTGCAGCTTGCAGACCTTGTGATCTCCATCACTGGAAGTGAAACCCAAAGGCTGCTCCATGTAGATATCTTCATCAAGATATCCATTCAGGAAAGCAGTTTTCACATCCATCTGTCATATTTCATAATCATGAAACGCTGCAATGGCAAGCAATGTTCGAATGGATTTTAGCATGGCTTACAGGTGAAAAAGTCTCCTGATAGTCAATGCCTTCGCGCTGACTATACCCTTTCGCCACTAGCCTTGCCTTATAGGTCTCTACCTTTTCATCCGAACCTATCTTCCTTTTGTAGATCCATTTGCATCCAATAGGTACTATACCTTCTGGTGGATCTACTTAAGGTCCAGACTTCGTTGGAATACATGGAGTCTATCTCTGACTTCATGGCTTCCAGCCATTTCTCGGAATCGATAACAGATATCGCCTCGTCGTAGGTATTGGGATCCTGTACATGTTCCCTATCTCCCATGAGGAACATTTTCTCAGTGTCCTCTACTAGTATACATAAGTATCTATCGGGAGGATGGGAGACCCTACTAGATCTACGAGGTGGAGGAGGTACTACGTGTACTGGCTCTGTATGAATAGGTTCTATAGGATCCATGACTCGTTGCTTTTCAGAGACTCTCTCTTCAAGCTCTATTTTTCTCCCACTGCCTCTATCAAGGATAAACTGTTTTTCCAAGAAGACAGCATGTCGGCTCACAAACACATTGTGATCCTCTGAGACGTAAAAATTGTATCCTAATGACTCTTTCGGATATCCAATGAAACGAGCACTTATGGTCCTAGACTCTAACTTGTCCGCCTGTGAAGGGTTCTAGCATGTCATAATGGGCAGCGGAAGCTAGGGATTTTAAAATTTTCTTAATAAAGTCCCTATGCATGAAACCCTTTTAAGCCTAGATCACCTTAATGATTACAATCAAATAATATAAAATAAATGCAGAATTAGTAGAATACCTCAAATGCTAATCCAAAGTGTACAATCTCTACGAGGCGTCCAAGTGTCCGCCCTCCAATGGTGATCCACACGAAAACTTGATCAAGACTTTAGCTCCAAAGACTTTTGATCCTTAATGCAGAATTCTTCTAAAGAACTCTAACGGCTTGCTTTCCTTCCTTTCTATTTTTCTTTAGCTTCTAAAATCACTTCTAATCCTTTTGTCCTAATGAAGACCACTTGTCTTGGCTTAGGACACACTAGAAGCAATGTTAGAAAGAAAGAACTAATGTAAGAAAGAAGGGATATGAGAGAGAGAGAGTTGGATTGATTTCCGATGATTTGAAAACACCGGGAGCATTCCCTATTTATAGATGGCGTACGGATGCATTGTAGCCATCCATTCATGCATGAAGAGGGGCGTGAGATCAAGTGATGTGTCATTTGAATGAGAGGGCATATCAGAAGTAGTTAGGATAAGATGAAGTGCTTATGATATGGCGCTTCATCCTTATCCATTCCCTAAGCATCTCTTCATGAAATCCACCGTACTCATGCCTCTCTTCATTTCTTCTCACGCATGAAAAATAGGGAGCATTTTCAACCATTGATCAAGGCTAGATGATGATCCAAAGGCCCTTATTGGTGGCGCCATAAGAAAGAAGGAGAGAGAGAATGATGCGGTTGAAGGGAAAGTAGTTAGGATATGATGACGTGTCATCTTTATCCAATCCAAGTGGCACTTCTTCATGAGGCGCCATTCTAAATTCACCGTATTCCCTTCTTTCTCACGCCATCTGATGTTGACTAAGTCAATATCACAAGTCCATCACGAGATCATGATCTCCCATCATCCCATGATGAAGATCCAATGGCTCTAATTCCATGGCGCCATCCCATTTGATCTTCTTTTCATCCAAATGTTGATGCCAACGGTCAAAATTAAATGTTTTATCAAATCTAATCCAATTAGACTCAAATCAAGCCAATTTAGGTGCCAACTCTTGGCTAACCCATATTAGAATATGATCTAATCAAATTAGATCAATTAAGAATCAGATTCGAATCCAATTCGAATCATATTCGAATCCAGTTCGAATCAGGAGCTAAGGTTTGCAATACCTGCTAGGATGTTTATCTTGCAAACATGATCTAATCCAATTAGACCCTTGATAAGTTTTCTTGTGTGTGACCCATTGGGTTCCATACTTAGCCAGCAATAGGTGTGAGTGCGAGTTGACCCAACTTGATTAGAACTCTTCTAATCGATTTAAGTCCAAACTGCGCGAACCCGAACTTAACAATTAGAATCCTTTCTAATTGATGGATCGAATTAAACTCTTTAGTTCGATCAAACCTATAAGACAAGATTGACGTCTAGCAACGTGTCATGTCTACCCGGAAAATATGGAATTTGGGTGGAAATACCAAAATACCCTTTAGTGGCAAGTTACCATGCAATTCAATCCTTTAATCAAACTGCATCCCAAATATGTATATGAGTATGAATATATGTCAAACTCAATTTCATATTCATATTTTTCTCAATCTTTTAATGATAATTCAAATAATGAAACATTAGAAACTCTTTCTAATTTTCATTCTGCTTTGATCAAAGGCTTCCTGAATTATCATATGATTAGAATAAATAGGATGCTATCTTCTCTTACTAGAAGTGATTAATTCCTTGTTGACCTACTCATAATCTTCGTACACAATCCACCATATCCAGAAGACCTCGTACATAACTTATTGTCATGAATGAGTGTAAACCAAAACATAGGTTCATGTGCACAAGATACCATGGTGATCTCAGGTCAAAGGATCAGTTGCACAACTCCCACTAAGAGAATCATCTTTTGACCATGTAAGTAAGACTTCATAAGATTTCTCTTTGTAGGTCAATTCAGTGAACTCATTCTTCTAATGAGCACCCATATCTTTGTATTAGTGTCTCTACACAAATGATTTTGAGATCAATCATCCTCTGCATCGAGCATACATAAGACATGCCAGTCTTTTCGGTAATCATTGATCCCCGACTCAATGTACCAATGACTGGGAATATTTAAGATTAGGATTTTAGAATTTTAAGTCTCACTAGTATGATCTCATCATAGTCTTAAAACCATTGCCCTAATCTAAGGAGTTTATCATAAATATAATCAACAGCATATGATAAAATATAATGCCTTTATTCATATTTAAATGTCATGTACATGATTTGGACAAATCAAAAGAAAAACCCCTTCGCAATACATATTGCAATTGGCTTGTAGGGCATCTACTCTTTCAGCCTGTAGTTGCTTGACGTGGGCCGGACATCCCCAAATCTTGAGATGACCAAGACTCGGCTTCTTACCATGCCATATCTCATACGGTATGGTAGGAACGGATTTAGAGGGAACTCTATTCAATAATTAAATTGCGGATAATAAGGCATCTGCCCAAAGAAACATAGGTAGATCAGTGAAGCTCATCCATGGATCGGACCATATCCAATGAGTCCGATTCCTCCTTTCTGACACCCCGTTGAGTTGAGGTGTAACCCAGAGGCGTCCATTGTGAGACTATGCCATTTTCCTCGAGATAATCCCGGATTTTCCACTAAGGTATTCTCCTCCTCGATCTGATTGAAGAACCTTAAGGGTTTTTCCAGTCTGCTTTTTCTACTTCATTTCTGAACTCTTTGAATTTTTCAAAAGACTCAGATTTGTATCTCATAAGATACACATACCCATATCATGAATAGTCATCGGTAAAGGTAATGAAGTACGAATAACGACCCCTGGCTGACACATCAATGGGCCACACACATCAGTGTGTACTAAGGGTAAGTATTTCAGTGGTCCCTCTCCCATGTCCTACAAAGGTAATCTAGCCATTTTTTCCTTGAAGACAGGATTCACAAAATGGATATGACTCAGAAGTCAATGGGGCCGAGAAGCCCATCTTTCTCCATTTTGTTCATTCTGTCCTCTTCAATATGGCCATGCATGAGGTGCCAGCCAAATACTTTTGGTTTATCTCATCTCTCTGGATCTTTTAGATCCTATGGCATTCACCACTTGCTCAGACAACATTCACAGACACATCAATATGCAAATGATAGAGACTGTCAATCATGAAACCACGTGCAACTAATTTATTTCTGAAATAAATAGAACAGCAGTCTTTATCAAATGTCATCAACATGACCATCCTGTGCTAAACATGAAACAGAAATCAAATTTCTGCTAGCAGCAGGGAACATAATAACAGTCTCTAAGTAATAAACTAAATTCCAGACGGTAATCGCAGAGGATAGGTGCCCACAGCTACAGCAGCAACTCTTGCCCCGTTGCCAATTCGAAGGGTCACTGCACCTTCCGCCAGCCTCGCTACTTTCCTTTAGATCATGCATAGTAGTGGCACAAATGAGCACTAGAACCAGAATCTATAAACCCACTAGAAGTAAAAAAACCGTAAGGTTAGTTTCAATTACGAGCAAGTCTAACATACCTTCAGAAGGTGTGTCCTTTTTGTTCTTCAGGCTCTCGAGGTATGAAGGGCAGTTCCTTTTTCAGTGGCCGTTGACGTTGCAGTGGAAACATTTTCTTTGTCATCAAGCCTTTTTCTTAATGAACTTCCTTCTTAGGCTTTTTGTCTTTCTTGTGCTTCTTTGCAGGCTTCTTATTCTTCCAAGTAGACTTTCTCTTGGAACCAGAAGTCCAGCTCGGCAGCCAGAACCGAGCCCCTTGAACCTTTCAAGGCCCCTTCAGCAGTTACCAACATGTTCAACAACTCGGTCTTCGTGCATTCAATTTTATTCATATGGTAGTTTACTATAAACTGACCAAATGAATCAGGAAGGGTTGCAGGATCAGATCTATCTGCAGTTCCTTATACATGGACATACCGAGCTTCTCAAGCTCCTCGAGGTCTTTGATCATAGTCAGACAATGATCGTGGACAGACTGCCCTCGCGCATCTTTGCCTTGAAGAGCCTCTTGGACACTTCAAAGCGTGCAGTGCGGCTCTGCTCACTATACAACTCTTGCAGGTGAGCCAGTATTTCCCTAGCAGTCTTTATGTTCTCATGCTGGCATTGAAGTTCGTTAGTCATGGATGCCATGATATAGCACTTGACCCTAATGTCGTCATCAGTCCACTTCTGATACGTCTCACGCTGATCATCAGTAGGACGTGCTGGTAGCCTAGGGATATCATTCTCGAGTACATACCCTATTTTCTCACAACTCTAAATAATTTTCAGGTTTCTAAGCCAGTCTTCATAGTTGGTTCCGGTCAGTCTGTTGGTCTCAAGGATTCGGGTCAAAGGGTTTGAAGCTGACATTGTGATCTGTAGAGAGTAAAGATTCTAGTTAGACTTTGTACTTGAACTTAATTTATTCTAGGGACTTTTAGAATAAATGTGCTCCCACTATTTTCTCGAATCCCTTATACTCCCCTGATGGAGAAACGAAAATCCTACGCGACTAGAATTTCTAGTGGGTACTGCGGTCTCACCGATTTACATGCCGCCTTATCTAACAGTTATTGATGATATATAAATGGATGTGTGTACAACTCTTGTATAATGCTTCTCAAGCAAAT
>NW_024068676.1:0-110800 GCF_009389715.1 Phoenix dactylifera
AAATGATTCAAAAAATGTAATTTTTTGAGAATAAATTTACAATAAAATATATTTCAGGGCTAAATAAATATAAGTAAAAGATAAAAAAGGTTTTTGACAACCCAAACGAGCATAGTATTCCCTCCGCAATCCAATCACGTTTTTCCAAGTTTAACACTCAGTAACGATCAAACTAGTTTTCTTACCTAACTTTGACTATGCGAGACAGCCATAGAAACCCTCTCCCCGAGTCTCCGTTTCTTCGGCCGTTACCTTCTTCTTCTCAGCGACCAAAAACCGAACACCTCGAGGCCGATCTCGATCTCCTCCAGTGTCGCCTCCACGCCGAAATCGAATGGATTTTCCCAATGGGGGCCTCTTCCTCCTAAGGCTTCTCCTCCTTTTCGGCGCCTTGGCGGATCCGGCGGCGGCCATCCGGTTCCCCGAGCGGATCCCGGAATCTGGCCGCCGGCAGCTGACCCAGCCCCTCAGGGTCGCCGTCTTCGCCCTCGGGAGCTTCTGGCGGTCGGAGGCCACCTTCGGATGCCTCCCCGGCGTCGTCCGGACCTCCGTTGGGTATGCTGGTGGGACGAAGACCAATCCAGGGTATCCGAATCTGGGGGACCACGCCGAGTGCGTCAAGGTCGGATTGATTCCGTTCTCAATTGCATGAATTTGGTGATTTTTTGTTTATTTTTTTCTCAATTAAGTTGTCAAAATTCGATATTTGGTTCGAGGGTATTGAGAACAAGGTTAGGTGGTTGATGATACTTGTTCCTACGGGTTGTTTTTTCTGTATCGATGATATTAACTATGCTAATTTATAAAATGATGCTAGTTTAGATGTCGATTCTAGTAAGGAATTGGAAACTTTCATGAAAAATGTTATTTTTATTTGAGAAAGCAGTAACGGAACCTTCAATGAATCCTAACAAAGCCTTGATTATGTTTCTCATTTTCCTTTTTTTGCTGATTTGGAATTTAAATTTAGCTTGTTATGCTGGTATAGGGGTCATTTCCATGTAATGATTGGTGTTCTTTATGTTTCTTCCATGATTCATCGGCATATTTAAGAAAGTAAGAATGATTTTTCCACTTTAAGTTGAGGTGTAACCATAGTCTTTTCTTTTGCTTCGCTACTTTGACGTAATACTTCATTTTATCTTGTGCAACTTGACTGAGTACTTTCCTTTCAGTTCTGTGAATTTGTCCAGACGATCTGAGTGTCTTTTGACATATGACAAGACTTGTTATTTAATCAATTAGAAGACCATCTATTGCCAGTGTTTGCTGTGCTCATCAGATAAATACAATCTTTTATTTGACCTTGTGAAATTTCTTTTAGCTTGCTTTCTTACAATTCATCACTTGGGTGTCGGAGGCCTGAGAATTGGTAAATTCTTGATTGAAAATTTATTAATAAATATTAAAATTTATTAATAAAAGTTAATGTTTACCAACCTATAATGTGCTTAAGTAAATCTGTGAATTGGATTCCTTCCAGTTTTAGCATAAATTGGAAGAACCTAGTTGGTGAGTAAGCATAGTACAGGAGTGTATGCTTATAGTGACACTAGAGATCAATAATTATTCTTTTGGTATCTCCTAGGATCAGAAATGGATTTCTCCCCCTGATGAGTTACCTTTCTTTAGCTTAGACAGCACCTCATTTTAACATTGGTTAGATTTAAGAAATAAAACATCTTCAAAGTTTGCAATGTTTTGTTACTGATAATCAACCTGACATGGATGCTCTAGGAACAGTGTCAAGTTCCTAACTGTCACAAGTTAAAGCTATGTCACCTATGGGAGCAAAAACAAAAAGCATATATGGTTAATCTTGATAATCAGATGGCTGCCACTGCCATCATCATTCAAGCTTTTCATATCTGATGTGGTCAACTGTGGGTCATGGCTCTAGGTTGAGAAGGTTCTAAGAAAGGCTTTAGCAGATCTTAACAAGTGATTTTCAACCTAATGCTTATTGTCTTAAGAATTGGTCTTGAGCCTAACCTTAGGAAAGAAAAGAGTTTGTCATGGCTCTGTGAGACCAATTGGCAAAACAAGAAGATATATCCTATAAACTCATGGAACTAGGCAGCAACTCTTTGAAATCACCCTAGAATTGCAAATAATTTAGAAAAAAGGGAAAATAAGAAAGTTCAATATTAAAAACTACATGTATCTCCAAGGCACAAGTTATAAGTTGAAGAGTCCAAAAAAAAAAAACAAGAAGTGGAAGTAGAAAAGAAAAGGTTTCAATGATGATCACATGTTCCTCCCTTTAGTAGGGCTGCAAACAATCCTTGCCACCGATGAGCAGGATCAGCTTGTGTGGGCTCGGTTCAGCAAGGAAACAAGCTGAATTCAAACAGATGTCATAACAGCAGAGCTTGAACACTTCCTCTTAAGCTCCTTTCAAGCTTAATCTGATCTCAAGCACCTCTTTTATATAACTAGCAAATGCAAGCAACCTGCTACTTGGCTTAGCTCAGCTTGTTTGCTCCCCTTCTCTTTAACACCTTTTTCTTTTTTTTTTCTCCCAAAAGAAATTTCCTTTCAGTTGATACACTTTAAATGTCTTAGCAATACTTCTGTGGCCTTCCTACCACACTATCAATTAACAAAGAGAGTGTACGGATACGGAGGAAGTATCGATGTTTATATTTATCAACCAATTAAAGGATTTACTTGCAGTTCTGATATGTACATTTTATTTTGTAAAATATAAATTCATATTCATCTTCCCAACCTGGTGGTAAGGAATAACTCTTAATACAATTAACTTATGAGGTGCTTAGGAAATACCAATTTCTTCCTTCATTACTTAATTCAAGTTTTAAGATTTTAAAGCAAGATGCTACATTAATATCTTTTTTACAATAAGCACAAGGCTGATAACTACACCTATCTTTAGATCATCTTTACCATGTAGTCCAATGAAAGCAAATTTAAATCCATTCCTTGCTCCAAGAAAATATCTGTGCAGGAACATGTCATCCTGATTAACAGTATGCACTTCTCTGGATCTCCAGTATTCTTAAAGATCTATACACGGACAGCAATAGAATTATATTGCTAATCTAATTGTTGCATGCAACCTTTTTTTTCACTAAAGTGATGTATAATTGGAAAAGGGATAATCCTAATTTGCTTCTTGATAGCCTTAAAGGATAAGTTTATTGCAGTTATTCTATCAAGTACTCTTAGTTTCATCACGAAAATAGCTTAATATTTAATCTACAATGGGTTTCTTCTATATATTTTCTCAACTTTCTAAAAGCTAAAAGTTGTCTATTATTGACAAAATACATAGCCTTCATTGCAATTTTAAATAAACTAATCCACAATAATCTGGTTACACAAAAGAAACAATGATTGCGACTGGGATTGCTATTACTCCAAAATTTACCTCTACTTCTTACTCACATATTAGTCTTTTTTTTCTATGTAAATTAGCTTCCACCACTCTCTCGGTATGTGTTAAATCTAATCTGGAAGTCAAAATTGCAAGAAGGTTAGGATATCCATTCTGTTAGAATATATGTTCAAGAGTAAACATAAACATTATCATGCAATAGATCCTAGCTTGTCTGAACATGGATGGTAGCGAATCAGCGCAAATTCCTAGCAGGTACTCCATTGTTGACTGCCATGTTAAGGCTACCATCCATGTTATTCCATTGTTGACTATTGTTATTCCTAAATTTAAGAAATTTAGGTACTCCATTTTGACTATTGTTATACCATGTTAAGGCTAACTCATACGACATCAAATTTAAGTAAAAAATAAAGGAATAATGCGCACAACTCTAAAACCAGTTGTTCAAGTTTAAAATGAAATTTCGGTATCTTAACATTTAGACTATTTGCCCTATTAATATCATTATAAGTTCTTCTTTCTAAAATGTCAGATTGGGTTGAGCACTATGAGAATAATTGGGTTGAGCACTATGAGAATAATTGGATTGACGTGGATACCTACAAGCTGTTGACAACTTATGCTATTTATTTATCAACAACATTCAGCAGTAGTCTTGGTGGTGATGCACATAATGAAGCTTTAGTTTACCCCTTTTTTACTGGGATGAATTAAAAACGAGCTACTTCCAGCTAATTGCTTTGTTTATTATTCACATCCCAAACCATGAGAATATTGCAAATGGTGAAACTCTTTTATGCTTTATTGTATTACTAGGTGCTCAATTTCTCTTGCTAAATGTTAATATTATGTTCCCATACTTGCATTCATTTGTTGACTTCGCTAAGGTCTAGGTAGAACTCTTAATTTGGTATTCCAGCATAGTTTATATAAGGATATGGGATTCATTTTACTTTTCGAAACAAAATGATTCCCAAGTTCCTTATGATATATGTGTGTACACACACCTGTCAGGCTTTCAATTTCTTATGTTGCACATGTTGTGAAGTAGTACTTATTTCTTATCCTCTTTTGGTAAAATTATGCAGGTTGAATATGATCCCAAAGTGATTCAATTCAAGCAGCTTTTGGATGTCTTCTGGGCTAGTCATGATCCTAGGCAGGTCTTTGGCCAAGGACCAGATGTAGGTAACCAGTATAGGTAATTGAACTCTTAAAGAAAAAGAAATCTCAAACTACTGATAATGTTTGACATTTTAAACAGGAAAAAATAATAGAGCTTTTCAAATATTGAAATATTAGTTTGAACCTATAGCAGCCGCTGAAATGATGCTTATAGCTGATCACTCCTTAATCTGGATTATCTATTCGATTAATCACACTTTTCAAAGGTTGATCAAAAACATTGCAAAAGTTGGAAAATTCTAATCAATTAAAAGATGAAGTGATTTTTAATAATGAAAAACCTGCATATTCCATAGCGTTCAGTTCTAGGCTTAAGTGTACAGGGGGTTGGGCAGATATCCATACATAGGATAGATGTAGATTTCGATGTTTATATAACCTCTGATATATCCTTGATGTTTGAAAATCATGTGACCGAACTTTTTAAAAATTTGCATCCCTCTTAAACAAGGACTTTCCTCACTCTGCAGATCAATTATATTCACAAATGGAACCCTAGAGGCTAGGTTAGCTGCTGCAAGCAAAGAAAGGGAACAAACCAAGAGTCGGAGCAGTATTGTGACTACACAAATCCAACAAATAGGAACATTCTATCCTGCTGAATTTGAACACCAGGTATTTGCCTTTTAGCTTTAGTTTTTGGATATTTGATGCATTCTTATTTATCGCTCAAAGGGATAGTGCTGTAGTTGGTGTACAATTGATTGTAACCTCCTGTCAGTTTTGTGGAAGACAGAAAGTTCAGTTGCAAACAAGAATTAATTGATAAATGTAATTCCTTTGTTTCTTTTAATAGACCAAAAGAGTGCAGTTGCTAAGTTTTTAATACAATTTGTTACATATCCATATAAGTTAGAAGCAACTTGGAACTTGCCAGATAAGATTTGGATATAAATGATTCAGGTATCCTGCCAGGAACAGCTCGTCATGTATTTGGTTGAGTCGCCTTTAACTTTTTCTTTTCTAAAAGAACATATTTTGAAGTTTGAACTAACAAACAACAAAGGCAAGCTTTTTCTTACATCTTCATTTGTGGTTTTTGCTTGTTTCATGTGGCAAAGGAACCATGCTTGGGAGTTATATTGTGCCTAAACTAGATTAACTCAAACATTTCATGTTTTTTTAAATGTCACATGACTTTGGTATTTCTCTGTGCCCAAGATATTGACAGAACCAGGATGGTCTTGGCACTAGCCAATTTAGTAAGAATAAAATGAAAGTAGTGGGTACAGATATTCTCTTCTGCAGAGTTTTCATTATTTTTCTTGCTATTAAGCATTCCTTTATCTCTGGTGTCCCACCCAAAGTGATTATATACGCCTATCATTTTCTGATAGCTGAGTGGAAGTTATAGTTGAGATAACTAGCTCAGAAAAGGCATCCTAAAAAATGGATTAGGAGGGAAAGGTAATTATATATTCTTAATTGACGAAAGTAATTATATTTCCTTTTTCACAAAATTATATCTGGTAAATACATGATTTGAACTGATCGTACTAAATTAAATATAAGGGAGTAAATCGAGTGACACCAAGAATTTAATAATTTGGGGTGCCAAAGGTGGAGTCAAAGTCATCGAGTTCAGTGTGGAGTATGGAAAAAGCACCTAAGTTTGATCTTGTTTGTTTCATTGGTTGAGATCACTTCTCATGTTTAATCTAGAGAGGTCTTCCAGACCTTGGGTTTTCTATAAGTTATCATTTTGTTGGAATTAGGAAAGATCATAGGAGACTAGGCTTGATATCAAGTCTGAGCATGAAAAGCAATCCGGCTTGCTGAATGCTTGGAAGGATAGACCAGGCTTTTGAAAGAAAAATTCAATATCGAGAAGATTAGATTGGTTCTTTGGAACATGGAAAGAAATAGTATAGATCTTAAGATAATCTGATATGCATTTTATGGTCTGAGAAGTATATAAGCGGAGAGGAGTAGAAAGAAGGAATTTGGACGACAACTGTAGGAGCAATTTGACGTCCACTTGAAAGCAGCAATTCTTTAGCCCTTCAACATTAACAATTCGCTATAAGTTTTCTATTTAGTGTTCACAACAACCATAAAAGCTCATACAAACCATCATATGTATTCTAAAATGTGACTATTGTTATATGCTAATGTGCAGCAAAGACCCAGACAGGTACGGTAGCTTAGAGGGTCAGAAATGAGAGGAGGCCTAAAATAACATGGATAAAAGATGTGAGGAAGGATTTGAGATCTAGTGCTGAAAAAGGACCTTATTCCTAATGAGAGTGAATATGAAGAAGGATTTAATAATGTCAACTGAGACAATTGGTTTGTAGAGGTCATGACTTTTACAAAAAACTGAGCTGATCATCCACCTAACATGTTTTCTCCTGGGTAACATTTCACCACTTTTGTTGCTTATTCACCCTGATACAGACCATATAATGACATACATATTAGTTCTGAACCAAACTGGTTGAGGATCCGGTGATTATAAGCTTTTGACAACTTGAATGACATGATGTGTTGGATATTGATCATACATGAACTGCCGTCCATTACTGGAGATGGTTAAAATTGATACAAACATTTAGATTATCTGTACTCTGTTGTACAGACCTATTATGCAGCTGTTTCAATTCTTGATTGAATGGCTTTCCGTGAAGAAACAGTTCAACTTATGATGAGGCATCTCCTGCATGTGCCATATGATGCTTCATAATGCGGATCAATGTGCATTCATCACATTTATGTGAAAGTTTCTCATCATTTCAATAGGTTTCTCATCAATCATGTGAATGGCTTTTGCCAAGCCTTGACAATGAGATATATTGCCTTTCAGACTTCGATGCTGCCATATTTTTCACCAGCAAACCTCAGGGCCAGAAGAAAGGTTCCCTGATGTGCGATAGGCATCTAATTTATAGTCATAATTATTGCAAACATATTGACTTTATTGACAACAGATCTTGTCAAATCTCGTTAAAATGTAACAAGTTCAGATGCTCATGATGTTCCTTGCTTCTAACTTTCCTGCTTAAACCAAAACACTTCCGTCAGTCTGCATAGACACTGAATCCTACTAAAACCTCTTTACAATGACTGTAGTTTATATGTTCTGCAGAAATTTGAGCTGAAGCGTAACCGATTTCTCCTGCAATTGATTGGAAGCATGCCAGAAGAGGAACTTATGACATCAAGCCTAGCTGCAAAGTTGAATGGCTATGCTGCTGAGCTTTGCCCTCCAAGAATCCAAAAGAAGATTGATGCCAAGATTGATGAGATACTAAAAAATGGTTGGCCTATATTAAGGGAGGTTTAGATGTGTTGGGGCAAGGGAGCTTTGGTGTGATGAATCTTGTCACATTAGTGTCTAAAGTCTTGTAGCAAACAGCCATTAGCTTGTAGCAGGGTGAGGGTGGGAATTGGTGTTGCATGGTGTATGTTTAGATGGTTTTGGGTGCTGATGATGCTGACATCTCCTTCCTTTCTTTTGTATCTATTGTTTATTTGCAACATTCTCTCTCTTGAGTGTAATGAACCTGCTTCAGATTTGTTTCTGGCTGAGTGAATTGGGAAATAACCAGACAACATCGATAATCTCCAGAGGACCAGAGCCGTCATGCTTTGCCGCAAAATTCACTGATCGGCTTCCAATGTGATTGGAACCATGGGATCCCTTGTTGAGACTTCATCTGTCACATAACCTTCTTATCAAAGCTAGCTAAATGAAAGTATAATGGTAGGTTTCTTGCTTTTTCTTGTTAAATTAGCCAATGTCTTAAAGAGTAAGACTTTGGAAACCTGCTGAGGTTTCAAATGAAAGGTGATTAACCGTAAATGTGCGTTATAGTTAAGGTTGAGTGGTGTTTAGTGATTGCATCTTATGAAAGAGGATAATACCATCCGCTTGAGAGAAGGGTTTTATGGTATCGCCGGAGCCACAAATTAAGAAAACAGAGTTAATATACAGTTATATGCATATGATAAAGAAAAGGCATAAAAGTTCAACTTCCAATTCTAGCCTTTCCCCTCCAAAAAGGGAGATTATGGCTTCATTTGAAAAAGCTTTTGGAGGGCTAAAAAGTACTTTTCGGCCCTCCTAAAAGTATTTTTTGATTAAAAAAAATATTTGGTAAAAAATTTGAAAAGCTATTTTAGCTTTTTCATAAAGCTAAAAACAACTTTTTGCAAGAAGCTTTATTTTGAAGCTTTTTAAAAAAAAACACTTTTAGGCCTCGTCGGAAAGCTATTTTTTTGGCCAAAATATCTGTAATAAAATATAATAATTACACAAAATATTTCTTTATAATCCTAAAAAATTAATTTATACTAATAATTATAATATTTTATGCCTTTATTATTTATTATACTATAACTATAATATTATATTACATTATATCATAATACATTAATATGCTATGTTAAATAATTTAATAATAAATATAATATTTTATATCTTTATTATTATATTATAAGATAAATATAATATTATATTACATTATATCATAATACATTGATATGTTATGTTAAATAATTTAATATTATATTAAATTATTATGCTATAGTATACAATGTTATAGTACTATATTATAATAATATTATATTATATTACATTAATATTATACTATATCATATATTTATATATTAATATATATTATATTTTATTATACTTTGTTGTATAATGTTATGCAATGTTTTTTATGGTTATTTTGTCATACCAAAAGTACTTTCTCAGTTTGTTTACCAAACACATGTTAAAATGCTACAGCACTTTAAAAATATAGTTACCAAACAACAAAGAATTTTTTATTAAAACTCTACTTCAAAAAGCTTTACTTCCAACAGCTTTACTTTCAAAAATTTTACTGCCAACACTTTCCCAAATAGGGCCTATGTGATTGGAAGAGTTCAGTTATACACAGCGTGCCCAAAATTTATACATTTCTAAGTTAAAGGCTGCGAACAGTTTCACGCCCCGAACCCAGCACCCGGGACCGGTACGCGACCGGCCGCATCAGCCCTAGAGCAGTGCCCTAAAGATCATACAAAGCCTATGATTAATAAAAATTTCAATAAATCCATAATTAATTTAGTAATTCAAATAGACAAATCCGACATGTCCAAATAAACAAATTAGCTCAATTACAAGATCTTCAAATGTTCATCGACATCAAAGAAGGATAAACTAACTAACTAACTAACTAATGACTCTGGTACTCGCACTCTGCGCCCATCCTATCCAAATCTATGCATCCTGCAACTCTGATAAAAAAAAGAAGAAGGGGTGAGCTTTACAGTCCAGTAAGAATCCCTACACATCCATACCAATATAATAATATTATGAATTTGAAACCACGACAAATCGAAACACATATCATGAAGTCACATACCGACTGTCAAAATCTCAAATAATAAATATAAGTATGTACTTCAAAAATCAATAAAAGTCCAATCATACAAGAATGATAAGGCATATGATAGCTCATAAATCTTTGTTATAGTTTCAATGCTTTTTC
This sequence comes from Phoenix dactylifera, assembly GCF_009389715.1. Taxonomy (NCBI): domain Eukaryota; kingdom Viridiplantae; phylum Streptophyta; class Magnoliopsida; order Arecales; family Arecaceae; genus Phoenix; species Phoenix dactylifera. Next base: position 10,027 of record NW_024068676.1, read on the forward strand.
TTCAACTTGATCAGGATCAATTATTCTTCTGACTTTGGGCCAAATCCCGATCACGTTTCCAGCCCGTGACGGGGCAAACCGACATTATCACACTTAGAGCCTATGACGGGCAAACCAATAGTGTCACACTTAGAGCCCGTGATGGGCAAACCAATATTGTCCCACTTAGAGCCTATGACAGGCAAACCAATAGTGTCACACTTAGAGGCTGTGACAGATAAACCAATAATGACGAGACGGCCCAAAGTCAATGTTCATTTAATCAATTTCACACCCACACATCAATCCCTTTTTATTTACAGTAATAGACTAACCCGGTCATGTTTCCAGCCCGTGATGGGGCAACCAATATTAACAAGGTTAGTCTATAACACCACATTCATAAATCTAATTATGCAAGCGTAGGTTATGTACATGCATACATCATAATATCAATCACAAGCTAACACAATCAAAATATAATTTAATATACTATTTTGATTTGTCTGGATCATAGCATATTAATTTGGATCATAGCATTTCAAACATATATAAGTATAAAAATATTTATATCATGCAGGATTGGCGTACGAAGATTCTTACTTTTTGTTGAAAACTTAGATAACCAATCACCTGTTCTCACGGCGATAAGGAACCGGAATGCACAGAATCCTGCTCAGCGTCCTCTCGTCCAATAGATCGTTCCCCTACAAAATCAAATCAATATTAAAAATTATTCAAGATATATGACAATCCAAAACCCTCAAAACAATGATCTCCCTGAATCTAAGTTTAGAGAGAGAGAGATCCCAAGTAGAGATAAACTAGAGAGAGAGAGAGAAGAGAAGGATAAAGACGAGTGGCCCTTCCCTCTCTCTCCCTCTCCTTCTTTCTATTTTTCCTGTGGCGTGCTCGGTGGCAGTGGCCACCTGTGGCCGGTGACCCTAGTGGTCGACGGCCCCCAACGTGGTGCCAGCCATGCGCCACGCCCGATGACGGCCGGCCACGCGCCACCTCGACGATGGACAGTCAGAAAGAACTATTCAGATTTTGGAAGACATGTTGAGAGCATGTGCCATGGATCTAGGAGGAGCGTGGGATGGCCACTTATCACTGATAGAGTTTGCTTACAATAATAACTATCAAGAAAGTATACAAATGGCTCCTTTTGAGGCGTTGTATGGCCGGAAGTGCCGATCCCCTATTTGTTGGGATGACGTGGGCGAGAGAAAATTGTTAGGCCCAAAGATAGTACAACAGACTATTGATAAGGTACAAGTTATTAGAGAATGACTTCGTACAGCTCAGAGTCGCCAAAAAAGTTATGCTGATAATAGAAGGAGAGAACTAGAATTTCAAATTGGAGATCATGTTTTCTTGAGAGTGTCATCTACAAAAGGTGTGATGAGATTTGAGGTTCGTGGCAAATTGAGCCCTAGGTATATTGGTCTGTTTGAGATTTTGGATAAGGTTAGGGAGGTAGCGTATCGACTAGCTTTACCACTGACGTTATCCAGTGTACACAATATTTTTCATGTGTCAATGTTGAAGAAATATGTCCCAAATCCGAGTCATATGGTAGCATATGAGCCATTACATCTTCAAGAGAATTTGACCTATGAGGAGTTTCTGGTACGGGCGTGTGTTTAGTCCCACATCAGTTATTCGCTGGGTAGATCTTGAGTACTTATACAAGATCAAGGAACCCAAATAATACCTTCCGGCTAGCCATTTTGGGTGAGATTCTGGGTTGTTACAAATGATATCAGAGCGGACCCGGCCCATAACCTATGTAGACTAGGGGACATTGCAGCACGGATCCATTAGGGCTGACCACGAACCAATCATGATGTTTGTGATTAGATTTGAATAGATTTGAACCCTTAGTCTGACGAGAACGTCAGGGCTTGAACGAGGGGAGTATGTGAGGATCCGTGCGGACGTGTGTTTAGTCCCACATCAATTTTTCGTTAGGTAGATCTTAGGTACTTATACAGGATCAAGAAATCCAAATAATACCTTCCGGCTAGCCATTTTGGATGAGATCCTGAGTTATTACAAACAGTCCCGGAACCTGATAAGTAACACAACCATCAAAAAATAAGCTGGTTTGGTTGCAGGCAAAATGCAATTCTTTATCAGCTCAATTTTGGGCATGGTCATACCAATCATGGATAACATTATATTCAGCCGGATAATTAGAGGATAAACAATAGTGAATTCAATTTTTAGGAATAAAGAATCAAGTAGAATTCAATAATGAAACTCTAATAGAATCCCACAGGGAAAATTTGAGCACAAACTCTGAACTTAATGATCCATGATGTTTATAATATAGATGATTTCTAAATTTGCATTAAAAAAAACTAACTTAACTCATTCCAACAAAAGAAGTCAATGCAATACTAGAATCCATGATCACTCGGCAGATCAACCTGACGTATCTTGGCATGGTTATTCACTTGAGTGAAGTTTTGCTGTCAGGATTCTATTGATGAAATTTTGCGCATTCAAGAACCAAAAAACTTCGATGCAGTCATCATTCAAGCCTGCTTTGAGTGTCAATTACAGAAGACCTTGATGGAACCAATTTGCCATTCGAACCAGCCTCAAGCAAAGCCATTGGTGGTAGTGTCGTAAGTAAATCCAGATTTAGCATCACAAAATCTTTATGGGGCCGACTTCTCCCAGAGCTTAAGAAATTTCCAGCACCATAAATATGTAAAGCTCATGAAAATATGTCAAAATAAGGGGAGAAGGTGCACTGGCAATAGTAAGAAAGGAACTACAAATATTGGCTCCATAACAGAGACACTTAAAATTGTCATCTTTCTTTTTTATTTTTTTCAAATTCGCATATACCAACTCCTCTTTTATCAGAACAGGATAAATGTCAACCATCCTCCTTGCAGTTTTCTTGGGAAAGAAAGGAGGAACAAGCATGATGCCGCAATCAATCAAAGTAAACACTCAAATCATGTCCTTGTGAATCAAGAGACAGAGATATGTATTTCCAATTCAATGGTGTCCTTTTGCCTCCGCTTTTTTATGAGATTTTGCCTTTGCCTGGAAAAAGGAAGAAACAGGTTATTGCTCACTACAGTTGTTTATTGGTGTGAGATCATGTACTTATGATGTAAATTTTTTAACAGTCTAATATGAACAAGATACCTTGGTGAAAATGCCATATTTCCACGAAGAATGCTATGGAGGTAAACAAGTTGTTTGTGGCTAAATTACCTTGGAGTGGAATAAACTAACAATTAGAGCTATGGAAAAATGAAAGAATGACTATTTTAATATGCCTTTGGGAAGTAAAAATGGTGACAAGGTGACAATGTTTTGTGAAACATTCAAGCTTTCCTAATATCAAGCAGTGAAACACCAATTGTAAGGTCACCAAACACCAATCGTAAAGTCAAGATTAGACCGAAAGGTGTGCAGTGTCTCCAACCCATTACAATAATATACTGAATGGCTTTAATGTTCCCTGACCTGTGGTAGATTGCATGACATGCCATACAAGCCAATAATTCAAGGTTTAACACTTTCAAAGAAGGGAAAATAAAAATCCATGTTGCAGATCCACGGTAACACACTGATGAAAAAAAAATCCTATTTGAAACAGTGTCTATGAGAAATGACTACCATACTCTAGATACAAACTAAATATGTCTGACTCCTTTAACCAAACAATATATCCAAAATCATCATGAAGAGCATCAAATTGCTATGAACATTAATAGTAAAAATAAAGAAAAATGAAAACAGAGTGGCTGTTGTTAAGCAGTAATTGAGTTTTCTTTCTTGATAACCTCTATGGGATTATAAATTGGGCACCAATTCGTGCGCAATCTAGTTTCATAAAAAAATGATGGGTTAGTAAAGAATTTGATATTATATATATATATATATATATATATATATATATATATATATATATATATATATATATATATATATATATATATATATATATATATATATATATATATATATATATATATATATATATATATATATATATATATATATATATATAAAGTCCACATCTATATTTTAAACTCTTTCAGATAAAAATTTTACTAAAAAGAAATGCCCATGTCAAATGCTACTCGAATATTCTTCCATGGTTTCATTGTCCAATCCATGAATAAATAAACATTGCTGGTTACCTAACAAATTTAAATTTACTATTATCAACAGAAGTAATTAAAAAGAAGAAAAGGACAGGAAAAAAACATGGTTCCTACCAATTCCAAGCTCCAATAAAATCATTTGTTCTGAGATAGGTCAAAAAGTATAACAAATCAAGCCATTCAAAAAGGGAAAGAATAGGGCAGTCCACAACCTTGCTAGATGCCTTTAAATAAAGGGCATCCCACAATCCTACTAGACAAGTACCTTTAGTTCCTAATGTAGTCCTCTATAATCAGGGCTTAATTTAGGGTTTGAGGGGATCTAAATCTGAAATAAGTTTCAAAGCAAGTTGCAGACAAAGAACTTACAAGGATAAGCAGGAAGAAAGAAAAGTGGAGAGGGGAATAGAGAAAAACAAATTTTGATAGGAAGAGGAAATATGAGCCAACATGCTCAACAACTCCTTAATGGTAGCCAGCCATAGGGTCGAGACAAGAGAGAGGGGAGGGATCAATGCATATAATCATTTAAGCTTTAAGGGGTTTGTGACGTCCATCTGCCCCATTTCCACTTGTCTCTCCTCTTCTTCAGTTTCCTATTGGCTGGCCCTTTAATAAAGGGCCTATATGCTAATTAATCCTAAGGTCGGACATCTAAGTTAATTTGCCACTTTACTCCCTCAGATAAACCCTCCCTCAAAATATTATATTTGATGCCCAATCTCAATCATATATCAAATAAACTCACCAAAATAGCAAAATAATGACTAAAAACTGCAAATCAAGCTAAATAAATTGAAAATAGAATAAACTCAGCAAATCAAAGCTTCAAAAATCCTATTGCATCAATTCATATCAGCAAAATATGACAAGAAATGATAATTAACATTATAAGCTTAAAGAAGTGCGAACAAAGAGATGGACTCCACAAAACCCTCTTTCATAGGCGAGGAGAGATGAGTTAGATGAAGAGGATGCAAGAAGGAAAGAAGAAAAATTAAAGAGGAGGAAGCTCAAGAATAGGCAGAGACAAAAAGGAAGGAGTTGCTTAGATTAGAGTAAGAAGATGAATTTAAAAGGTATAAAGTTATATTATTTAATTAAAATTATATTATATCCTACATATCCCCAAATCTCCATTTTTCCTCTTGCTGAGTCAGACACTTGAATGTGTCCAAATCTGATTCCCATTTCATACAACACTGATTGATTGAACCCTACTAAATAAATAAAGATGACTCTAAAAGCCTCTCTGATGACTTGAAGACTCCACAAAACAATCCTAAAACCAAACAAAGTGCTTTGCAAAATAACTACTATATGACTTCCAAACAAGGTTTGGAAGCACAATGCCGATAGCTTATGCAGGACAGTACGGTACACCTCTATACCATATCAAAACATGATATGCTGCTAGAGGTGAGACATCAACTATACCATGTGTTGGTATTGTGTTTGCATCAAGTCCTATATGGTATGCCCAATACTAGGCTGTTACAGATCAATATCGCAAAACTTGCTCCTGAAGACATAAGACCCTATTTCCCTATTCAGAAACAAATATCAAACTTCAAAATTAATATATATATATATATGTGTGTGTGTGTGTGTGTGTGTGTGTGTGTGTGTCATGTTCTAATAAAATTAATACTCTCCATAATACATCTAATTCTTCATTGTTTGAATAACTATGTAAATATACAAACAAAAAAACTCAAATATTTACACTCTTACTCGCTACATCCCCTCCAACAAGAGAGAACTTATCCCCTAGCTCATCAGTGTTTTCACTTTACAGCGTCTCATACAGGCTAAAGCCCAACGCAATTTGTGATTTCAATCTTATGACACTATGTGATCCTCACAGCCAAGTCTCCATCATGACAAAGAAAAGCACGATCAATGAGTGCTAAGAAAAACACAAGTGATAAGAAATAAATGCATAATAATAAAAAAACAAAAGATGCATTGAGACCTTATTTATATAATAAGACCAAAAGCAAAGAAGACAAAAGCTTGCATGTTTGGAAAAGAAAGAAGGGTTTGAGCAGCAACATCATCTTTAAGATGGATAAGATAGATATGATGAAGGCAATGATGAGGAAGACAGAAAAAGGAGGGTTTTAATATAGGAGATAAGGAGCTTAATAAGGGGGGAAAGGAAAGCAAGAAGAGGAAAAGGAAGGAGTGCAAAGGAGCGGGGATTTTGACCAATAGAACAATTAGTCATTAATTTTCAAATTATAAATTTTGAAATTTCAGGAAGCGATAGATATTAAAAACTTTCAAATCACTAACAACATTCATATGACATGGGGACTCTCCTCTCCAAATCATCCTTTTGCTTTAGAACAAAATCAAAATACATGATTAAATATTTAAATTTTTAGGTAATGCCTGCTATCTTATAATATTCTTCCTCACTGCTGGGTGTCTCTCCCCTATAATTAGAAAGAGAGTATAGTATTTTTATAAATATGCATAATGACAATTTTAAAAATTGAAAATAATAATTTTTAGTAAATTATGATATCTTCTATTAGTCAATTAAAAAAGATTAAGGATGACTAAGCCAATCATATCATGTGTGACAAAATGCTCGCCAATTTATTATAAAATGATTCCTTGGATACCTATTAGGAAAAAATGGTCTGCCATGAATACATTATATGTTATTTAAAATATAACAAATGATAAAAAAACATTATAATTTCCATGAGACTGACACTCAGCACTGGACAAATTCTGACCATAATTGTCAAAGAGAACTCATTGGGCCAGACCTGCCCAGCTGATATGTACATTATCTCGCTAAAACCAAACCTAACACAACCATCAACAGGCATTTCTAGAGAGCACATATCATATTGATTGCTCATGTCAATTTCGTATCAGGTTAAGATCAAGTCTCGACAGAGCAACAATCAGACTCTGCCTAACCTGACTCAATAGCTCCTTGAAACCCAACCTAGCCCCATCATATGGTTCAGTTTGTTAGCCTTATGAATTAAGTGTACTCCAGGACATGGTATTATGCTTACATAATTATAAAAGGTAAGATTTAATAATTTAGTAACGATACTTCATAAGATAATGATGCTTTCTTTGTGAAATTTATGAGGTCATATTAATTCGAATTCATGCTTGGAATAGCATTTGAGAAACAAGATGTCAATGGAATCTGGAAGATGTATGAGGAAATGCTGGCTTATGGGCCTGTTGAGAATGTGGATACTTTCAATTTGGTTAATTTTTTGTGAACCTTCTAAACTATTTGTTAACGGCATTAAGGGGCAAATAATGCACTGTACAGAATTGATACATAAATTGGCTAATTGACACCTTTTAAGGTTTTGGTGGCTAAGTGTTTCTCACTAAAAGTTGAGAGGATCAAAGTGTATATCTTCCTCATAATTATATGGTCCCCCACGACAATGTATATCAATGAGTCCAAAAACGTGGAATTTTTTTTCCCAATGGATAAGTAACAGTCCTGTGAGTCTATAAGCAAGATGGAGGAAGTTCCTAAAAATAATGTACTATTACTAGGTTTAACTGATCTTGTGTGTATATCTGTACCTAATCGTCATTCTACATCGAAGTTAACCCAAAAAAAGAAAAACAAAGAAATTTGTATGTGAGATGCCAACTCATCATCGCTACCAGCATCAAAAAATATCAAAAGTAAAAACAATAAATGGACTATTTTACAAGCAACAATATGGTAATAAAATCTGTTTTGTAGTTGTTATCTGATTTATCCTCGATAGAATTCGTGAGTAAGTCATGGTCATCAATATACCATCACTTAACGAGGATGCCTTCAGATGGAAAATTAGAAACAACAAGCACTTCTCATATGACACACATGTTTAAAACAATCTGCAAACACGCAATGCGAACACAATCTTGGCTGAATAATCCAGCATGATGCATATAACAGCAAGAGCAGCAACCATAATTATAAGCACACCAATAAATGACATAAAAAAATCTTAAAAGAATTAGATCAAAGATGCTGGCCTTGATCTAACATAATACAAAAATATGAATCTAATCACATCATTCCAGTCCGAGATCCAGCAGATAACAGGATATTTCTCTCCCGATATCATGCTATAAAAATGGATAACGATTGGCAAATGGATAGAGGATGAAAAGAAAGGTTCCAATCTGATACCTGGAGGTAGGACAGCTTCATGCTCCCGTAGACGATGCCGAAGGCGAACGCCGATGCGCGAGCTACCTATCAAAGTTCGCAATCATAGAGAGAGGGATTCAGAAACGAAACCCGAACAAAGCATGGGAGGGAGGAAGGAGAAAAAGAGAGGGAGAGAGACTGACGAAGGCGAGGGTGCTGACGCCGGAGTAGGGGCCGGGAATCGCCATGGATGAGGGGAGAGAATGGGCAGGGAGAGATCTAGAGACTGATCGGGTGATTATGTGGGAGACGCCAAAACCCTAGTGATGGACGCTGGGACTGTTCTTTTTTTTTTTTTTCCTTCCTTATTACTGTTTTTTCCTCTTTCTTCTTCCTGGCTTTTTGAAAATATTACATAGTAGGGGTGGTGCTACCGAAGCCCGCTTAAATGCGGTGTTCTGATGAAATCCGGTTCATTGTTGCTAGTATGATAAAATCAGTCCTATTTTAAACATTTTCCGCCAGGTTCAAATTCGACCTGATTTAGGTTGATATTAGATGTAACTTTTTTCGGAAAAACAAGGGGATATTTCATATTTTGGCCAATGCACATAATTTGTATGTTGGTTAAAGGGTGGGGATAAGAAAGTTATCTAGCTGACCAATCAAACACTACTCAAAAATGAATAAATTTAATAGTTAATAGCTGAAAAGGTTCTGAACTAGATTAGAATTGTTTAGAAAGGTGAAATATTTTTTACCATCAAAAAGTCTTACTCTGTCTTTACTCTCTTTTTTTTTTTTTTTCTTTTTTTTTTTTGCTAAACCGGGTGATCTATACAACACGTGTACAGATACACCCAATAAAATCGGAAAACAAAACATTCCGGAGCTCCCGAGGCAGCTCCCCGTCCCTAGCCCATAAGGTACTACCGGCATGGTTAGCCACATACGTGGCCACCCAATCCGCAGCCCCGTTGGCTTCTCTAAACACATGCTTCGCCTGGACCACCCCTCCGTCTCTCATCATCAACCAGATATCGCGGATCAAGAGATGGTCGGCAGCACCGGCTCTCAGACCCCCCCTGGATCCAACTAATGACCGTAGCCGAGTCACCCTCCAAGATGACTGATCTAGCTAAGAGCACATGTTGAGCGTGTCAAAGACCCGCCCAGGCAGCTCTCAGCTCCGCTCCAGGAACCGTGCAGTCAAATACCTGACAGCCTCCGCCGCCACTACCCTGGAGGTCGGGTCCCGAATAACAAAACCCGCTCTACCTATCGTGCCACCATCCAGCACGGACTCATCAAAATTGACTTTGAGGAAGCTTGGGGGTGGGGGCTCCCAGGTGAAAAACACCGTGTGAGAAGCTGCCGAGGCAGAAGGGGAACCCCAGATATCCCGAGCTATCAAAAGTCCATCTAAGGAGGAAGCACGACTAATCTCTGCCGCCTGCGCCCGGGCGCTCTCCGCCACGAGCCTTGGCGACTTGCTCTGCTCACCAAAGGTTCGAGCATTTCTGGCCAGCCATATCTGGTATGCTGTGCAGGTCGCTCTAACCGCCTCTTGGCGTGTCAATGGGTTACCCGACCACCAGCGGATAGTTCGTAAGAACTGGTCCCCACGGGTCCAACCCTCCCATGGCAGCCCCGCCGCACACCACGCCGCCCTCGCCCATATGCACTGAAACAGTACATGGTCCACCGACTCATCAGCTCCGCATGCCCCGCACTCGAGGGGCATCCTTAAGCCCCGTTCGCTCAATACTGCTCTTGTCGGAAGCCGAACCCAGGCGACCTTCCATAAGAACAGTGCGACCCTCGGATGGAGGCCTAGGCGCCAGACCCAGACACACTCCGGCCCTGGCTCATGCTCTGGCCGGAGCACACGGGAGAGGTCCCCCACCCTCACTCCGGTCCTGCATGACGTGCTCCACACCCGGGTATCCGGACCCACATACCCCGGGATCGGAAGGGACCTAACCCTCTCAGCCAAGTGTGCCCCAAACATGTGACCCAACCTAACCTCATCCCAGGCAACCCCGCCCGGGACAAGGAGGTCACAGACCCGCAGTCCCTCCACTGCCTCAATGTCAACCATAGTCGGTTAGAGTCTCAAGGGTAGGGCACCCACCCATGGGTCACCAACCACATCAATACTCTGCCCATTGCCTATCAATCATCTAGTGTTCTCCTCGACCGTGGGAAGATATCTGGCGATCTCTCGCCACATGAATGAACAGCGACGCCCACTGCGAATCGCCCCTGTAGTGCCAGTACGGCCATATCTGGTAGCCATGGTCTGACTCCAGAAACCCTGTGGCTCCAGCGTGAATCGAGCTGCATGTCGGGCAATCAGCGCCTCACGTCGCTCCACCAGAGACAAGACTCCGAGGCCACCCTCACTCACTGGTGGGCAGACGCTCTCCCATGCCACTAGATGCATTCCGTGACCCCCTCCATACGACCCCCACAGGAAGCTCCGAAGTAGCCGCTCAATCCTCATTAGCACTATTTTCGGAACTACTGTGTTGGCCATGAAGCGGACAGGCATGGAAGCTAGCACTGACCTAATCAGCGTCAATCTACCCATCATGGAGAGTGAAGATGCCCTCCAACCCTCCAGTCTACTCTGAATCCTCTGCACCAGACCAGAACACTCCGCCACCCGTAACCTCCGACCCGTGATGGGTACTCCCAGGTAACTCCAGGTCCCGTCCTGATCCGGCATCCCAAGTAACCCCCGAATCTCCTGTCTGACCCTATGCTCAGTGCTAGGGCTGAAGGAAATTGTTGACTTCTGAAGGTTTACCTTCTGACCCGACATAGCACAGTACTCTGCTAATACTCTCCTGAGTACTCGTGCATCCTCTATCTACGCCCTGGCCAGGAGTAGACAATCGTCTGCGAATAGTAGATGCGATATAGACCTAGACCCTGGGGCGGGAACAAATGCCTCTAGCTCCCGGTTAGCACAAACACCCTGCAGAGCCCGAGACAGGACATCTGAACGGATGATGAACAAATATGGGGATAAAGGACATCCCTGTCTAAGCCCCATAGTAGACCTAAAGAAAGGGGAGGGTGTGCCGTTGATCAAGATGGAGAATCTCGACCCCTGGACACACCCCAACACCCACACAATCCAGGTCTCATGAAAACCGAAGCACTCCAAAGCGCGTCGCAAGAAACTCCACCGAATTCTATCATAAGCCCGTTCCATGTCCAGCTTGACAACCATCATACTTCGTCGCTTAGAGGCCCGTCGCAGATCTCACATCATTTCTTGGGCCATCATACTTCGTCGCTTAGATACTCTTTTTTTTTTTCACCGTTTCACAATTTTGTTCTACTAACCATAGGAACGCCAACCGGATAGCGAATGAAGTGGTTGGCTGGTTAGAGAATGAATATGAATGGATAAAAAGTTACTTAAGAGACAGCTATTCAACATTCAAACATAGCCTATAAGTACTTTTATGTAAATCACTTTTAAGGATGATATCAACTCTTTCTCATCTCTGAAAAGTTGATGTCATATAAATCTGAAGCAATAGATAACTCTTTTTTGGTACTTTGGGCAAAATTTAAATAGGACTCGAAAAATGATTGATTATATTAAACGATTTTTTTAGTGACTTTATATAATAGATCAATTAAATAATTCATGAAATTATAAACTAATAAAAATTTGTTGATAATTAGTTCTTTAAGATCATTGAGTGGTTTTCTTAGTTCTCAAGAAAGATAGGGAGATCTATATAAGATAAATTACCTAGATTCGAATGCCTAGAGATGCACCATTCAAGATTTGAACCCTAAACTTTTATGAAAAAGAGAGATGCCAATAGTAGGGCATTGCATAGTTGATAGAAACTTGGCCTTTTCTGTAATGAATAATATTTGATCTAAAATATTCAATCTGACTGCGTTGTGGTATCCACTCTTCTGACACATACAAGCCTCCAATCACTTATTTGAGGATTCTCTTGAAACTTCAAATATTTGTCATCATCAAGTTACAGCATTTGTTCCCCCGGCATTACAACATCCCATTACGTAACTATTATTGGATATTAATATTCCTACCTCCTCTCGTAGATTCATTAAAGTTCACAGTTTTCTTCACAGGACATGAACAAATTATTTAAGTAAATCGTGCTCATCTCCATGAGCGCATCCACTAATTTGGAGAGATCCGATGATAGCAATCGGGGAAAACAAGCATACAGTTGACAAACCAAAAAAATACTCACTGAAACAATATACTTCGAGCCACCGAGTTCAAGTGCTGGTTGGCACCTCTCCCAGCAGCAGTTGAGCTCAGGAGAGGTTCCCAGTTTGATCCCAGGCAGTGTTGGTTTGCAATTAAAGATAAACAGCGAACTGCAAATAAATCATATATAGCAACTGCAAATAAATCATATATAGCACTAATCCACCCATTAAGGTCCTTGAATAGATCCCATGGGCAAAACCTCCAAACTTCAGTACCAGACCAAGAGTAGAAACCAGACGTAGCTGACAATCTATCCATAGAACTGAAACCACCATAGTTATACAATGAAGTATACTTCCATCAACGAAGTTTTCTACTTCAATATATCTGCCATCGATCTATCTATAGAACTGAAACCGTGACTAGAAACTAGAGGAAACTAGCAATCTCTCGAATGGAGATCACAGTAAGTTGTATAGAGTAATTACAATTTATGTATTTGCCATCAGTCACCACCCACTTGCCTTTTCCAAGAGTCCTCCACAATTAGCTCATCGACTCCCCAATCTTCATAGCTGCCAGTGTCACATAATGGTTCAATATTATTATTCATGATGATGAGCTGCCTCTTGATTTCACTGGCAGAAAAATAAATACAAATCATTCATACCTTCCATCAGGTAAGTACCGGCGAATGGTGAAAGGAATCTTCCGTTCCCTAAGCTCCTTCATTGCGATCTGAAAACAATGAAGAATAAAATGGATGGGCAACCACGTAAGTGTACAGCTCCCGTCAATATAAGAGAATATTCCAAGTTACCATGCCAGCCAAAAAATAAAATAAAACAAAACAAGTTTGTTACCAGATCAGAAAAGAGCATTCATTAACAAAGCGAACACTATGTTAAATTGCACTATGCTATGCCATAAACAGTGATCATGGTACTTCCGAGGCCAGGTTAACTTGTGATCACTAAAGTATGGCTGGTTGCATGTCAATATAGAACATGCACGTAAATCATTCTATTGGGGCATTATAACAGTCAGGAGTCAGGCGAACAAATTACAAACTTTTAATAGATTTATAATAGTCCAAAAAAATAATCTCCATAATATTTCCAGACATTTAGAATCTAAAAGACTGCCAGGAAAGATATTGCAACCAAGGAGTAAGAAATTTGCTTTTCCCTAACAGTTTACATTAGGTGCCATGATTGGTTGATACCATATCATGAGACCTAAAATCAATTATCCATAAATGCTTGCCCCATAGAACTTCAGTAAGTCTTTATACCTTGATAAGAGATCCATAAAGCAATTAATGACAATTGCCATTCAGGAATATTATCCACAATATGGTGCCATACAACTTCACACTCATGGAGCCTTAAACATTAGAAATCATATTTATAGTCTCCAGGGAAACACCGTCATGCAAACCAGTATTCGTAAGGAAAAACCTTGACCAAATAATCCAATTCAATTCCTAAAATAGAGAAATGCACAAGCAACAAAACTAACACCTGAAGATATTCAGAAACCGCTAGAGTAATAAAATAAGGGCAAAAAAGTGGGAACTACTAGAAACCAATTTGCAGGTGCTCTCCAATGTGTTTACCATATGTTTTTCAACACCTATTTCATTTCCTGAAACCTCCCTCCCTCCCTCTCTCACAATAGTTTCACACATCATGTACAATCTACCAATTGGCAATTGTCTTTTTTGAGTAATATGAGGCCTACAGGTTATTCCACCCCTAATGCACTAGGTTTGCAAATAAGGTCCAGCCGATGTTGCCTTGGCCCAAAAAGATCAGGCAGCTCGAGCGAGCAAGTATAATAGTCTAATTATGATAGCAATAGATACAAAAATCATGTATACAGAGAATTTTTAAATATGTGATCATGTAAAAGTTTATAATTATGCTGTAATGTATCTACTTATGTGTGCCACTGCTCAACCAAGGGGCTTACCTCCAGTGGATCAGTCTCCCCCTCCAGCTCAACCATCACAGGAGCATTCATGCTGTTCAATCAAGTTCAAATGCCACAACAAATTTAATACCCTGATATTCAATGGACACATATTTAAATGTTATGACACAAGTGTGGGTGGAAACCTAATCTGAAGAGCACGTGTACCCAAGATTCTTGCACGCTCATACTTGGTCATGTACTTCGTAGTTCTCCGAGGTCGTTCCACTGGTGCTTGCTCCTCCTTTTCTTCAGCTCCTGTGCCTACAAAAGTATCAGGAATTTCTTCATTGCTATTATCTGCATCCTCCTCCTCTGCTCCTTCCTGTACAATTACCAGCCAACATCTTCACTTGTTTGAACTCAACACAAGTGAGAATCTTTATTTAGTGCTTTTTCCAATATATCCATACCTCAATCTCAGGCTCTGGAGGCTCATCCTCATATCTGCAGAAGCCATCTTACTAAATCAGTGAGATGGAATGCTCAAAAACGTCACAGAGTAGAACCATGACTTAGTTGTGATGATTACTAAATTTATCCATTTGCAACAAGAGACACCTAATGAGAATGGTCTACTGATATAAAACCCATAACACACTGATGGGAGTAAAATAACAATGAATATTAATAAAATGGAACTGATGAATTTCAGATACCATTTTAGGTCAGTGATGTAAAGAAAGGAATATTTAACTTCAACATCATAATGAACTACTCAACCAGAAGTGCTCCAATAGCTTAATAGTCACACCCAAATCTTCTTTATATTAGTTGTGAAGAAACCACAACTATAAAGCATTAGATGCTCCAAATACAATATTCTCTTTGTTTGCGTTTTTGTATTCAGTTCTGTAAAAAAAGTGCATGCTTTCTGAATTCTACATAAGGTGAAGAGAGTGCATCAAGTCTTGTAGGAAAAACAACCACATCTGAATTTCCATCTTGAGATTACAGTGAATAAGAGAACGGCCTGATCTTAAGCTGACAGCATGCATATAAATTAACTTCATCATTGAGATTGATACCACTATGGTTCAGCTTTGCCACACTTTCATGATGTTTCATTTTTCATGAAAGATGCTAAGCTTAGCTATTTTAATCAAAATGTGGTTTCAGAGAGAGAGAGAGAGAGATTGTGAAATTATCCAAAAGACAGCTTGATGCTGCTTTTCACATTGATCAAAGCCTTGAAGAAATTCAGGATTTTATTCAACAAGAAAAACTGAGGTTTTCGAGTATTTGAAATTAATCCAGATGTCACCAAACATTATAAGAAAATCCTGAGATACAAACGAAAACCTGTATGACGAGTACAAATGCTTCGAGCAACTAGGCCAGAATGATTCTAGCTCCCAGTCATGATGCTAGTGAGAACCAAAATATCTCGAAAGATTCTCTACATATATAATGCAAGCTCTTAAACGATGTCTCAACTGACCAAGCAAGTTATAAACCCTGTAGCCACCTGCTGTCCCTTGCAAATCCAGTGGACTAATGTAGTTGAACTGCCCTCGTGGTAAATGCATTCAGTTTCATTTTTATTTTTTTACTTTTCAGCAAAAAAAAGTGGTGGCAATTATGTATTGTGTACCGTGAACGGCTGGTTTGACTTACATGGGATGTCTAACTTTTTAAGAACAACAAGAAGAGAAGGGGGAAAGTTATGACCAATTTCTCGAATGTGAAAACTGTTTTTTAGCAACAAAGATATTGAGAAGAACAAGTTGGGAAAGAAAGGTTAAGGAATGAGGTAGAGAGAGAAGGAAGAGGGACAAAAGAATGAAAAAAAGAGAGAAATGTAGGCAAAGTAAGTAAAAGATAGAGAAAGAACAACAGACTTCCCTTTATATGGGTGACTACTAAGTGGTCGAACGACACTGATATGTTTAGAATATTTTTTATTGGGTGATATGTCAAACATTAACCACACGAGCATGCCATCAATTATATTGTTGCATATGTCATGAAGAACATGAGATATCAAACTCATCAAAATATTGATATAAAAAAAATCAGGAAAAGGATGATGTCCCTTTGTTTTTATTTTTTTTACATTTTTCTGATTAAATGATTTTGAACACTAAAACATCAACAATGGTCCTTGCATCACACTGCCCAATAGTTCATGTTTTTTCATTCAATGTCTTTTACCAGTTACCAATCACGTATAACCAAATTCCGTCACAAAGCTTATTAGCAAAAGCGACACACTCTCATTTCTTCATGCAGCAGCAAGAATTCATCCATCTTTTTGGAGTTTTACTCCATTCATAATTCCATACAGAATTTCACTTAAGGCAACAGTTTTACTCATCCTTCAACACTAATCATCCACTCTTGAATACATAAAAACTCAATTCACCCAGCTTGCAGGATTTTTTCTTAAATTTTCTTTAAGACTTGACCTCAAAAACAACAGAACACAGTAGAAAACTTTCCTACTGATTTATGGTTACTTGGTAAAAATAAACCAAATGGCACTATTAAAGCAGTCCACTGGGATACTAACAAATAATGTTCCTACACTGCTCTGCATCACTAACAAGTCAAAGTCGTGTTCCTTCTGAATGACCTCATCAAAATTCCCCCGTCTTTGGAGATTTTCAAATGACCACGAACCCTAATTCACTACTGAACCAAATTACGTTAAAACTAAGATATCCTCAAGCCAAATCATGATGAAATGTGTCGACTTGATTCGAAAATTATCAAACTTCAAGCTGAAATTTTAAAACCGACGCTCAATTTGCTAAAATCTGAACTTAAGAAGAGATCATAAAATGAAAGAAAGAGATATAACAAGATGAAGATTCCAAATTCGATATCGGGATTCATAACTCGCTTTCCCCTTCTGTCAAAATCATGCATAACACTAAAGTTAGATCAAGTTTTCCATGCATGCAATTAACTAAACCCTAACCCTAAAATTTTAATCCCCCTTCATGGTATTCAGAGATTCTAACACTCCGTCTACCGAAATAACAAATCAAAAGAAATATCTTGCATCGAATAGATTGAGGAAAGAACTCGCGTGAAAAGAGTAAGGAAATCTTTCAACAACAATACTAAAAAACCTCAAGGAAACACCGAAAGGTAAAACCAATCCCTCAAGACTAAGAGAAGCAGGAGAAAGAGAGAGAGAGAGAGAGAGAGAGAGAGAAGGCGGAGGGGACGAACCCCATGTCCATGTCGTTGTAGTCCTCGTCCGCCATTGGGAATTTGGAGACCTCGCTCTCGCTCTCGCTCTCTTCCCCAACCAAACCTCCGCTGACCGCGCGCTACTTTGAAGGAACAGCGAAGTATCTAATCACGAGGGTCCGGCGAAACGACGAAAGCACCCCTCCCCTCAGCGTTAGAAGTTTCTGGAAACTTAGGAGACATGTAAACGGGTCGGGTTCAAGTTGGACCCGAATAAATCTATCCAACCAACTCAACGGATCCAAGTGAGATCCAATCCGTCACTCCAATCCGCAAACCCATTTACAGACCCGTCCTAACCTAGACCCATACCCGACCCCGAACCCGACCCTAGACCCCGATAAATGGGTTGCATGTGGGTCCTCTCCTAGGGCTTTTAGACGGACCAAATCTCGATCCCAGTTAATTAACAGGTTATTTATATATAAAACATATTAGTTTGAATTATATATCTCTTAGTATATGGGAATTTTAGTTTAAAACTTAATGGGATGGAAAGAGTAAAAACGGCCACATGTTTGAATATGTTTGAGTATATCTTTTCAATTTTTTAATTATTATTGTATTGTTAACTATTAAGTGCTTGTTGGTCATAATTTAATTTTTGGATATATTATAATTAGTTTATCAAAGTATAAATGCTTTTAACTTGATTAATCTTTCAAGATACATGTTTGATGCTCGATAGAATCTCGATTTATGCTCCAACAAGACCCAAAGACTTCATGATTTTTATGATATCTTTTTATAACCCAATCTGAACTTGACCTAATCCTTCTATGGCCATGTAGAGAATAGAATTTAGACATAAAACCATAATGGTGCCCTATTGCACATGATATTTGGATTTGTTAACAACTGGATATCCAATCCAAAAAAAAATGATAAGATGATTTAAACGTTGGTGAGGAGGGAAGAAGTTTGTTTCAAGTAGTATCTTATTCAAGAATTTTAAATGAAAGACTTGAGATCACTGGCTTACTTCTTGGATCTTAAAATTACATGAAGCTCTGATGGGTATTATTTATCACAGGCAAATATGCATCTAATCTCATTTTTAGAGATGGATTAACAAATAGCAATGGCAAGGTTACTTCTATACCTCTTGAGGCTCATGCCAAATTAATACCTAGCAGTGGAACTCCTCTTTTTGATACTATTCGTGATAGTTAGTAGGTGGTTTTGTATATCTCACAGTTACTTGCCTTGACATATGATAAAAGCACAAAAGTACGATCTACATACCGCTTAAATTAGTATTATTGCTAACCGATAATGACAAAATTGCCGATTTAATATTATATTTTTGTTGAGTGCAAATGATCGTAAAATCAAAGCTGAAATATACATTGGGTTCAAAAAGATGCATCACCGTAGGTAAACAGTCAACCGTATGGGGTCAGCCCCAGTTACACACTAGAAGGAGCATTAGCAGATTAAGTGCAGCCACATGCAGCAACAGCATACCCTTCCCATCAGTGATCTTCACCGTCTGCGAGCCCAAGCATCTCAGTTTCTTCCGCGTTGGATCTGCCCTCCACGCGTCTCCGCGTTCGCATCTTTTTGTGGCCCAAAGAAGGAAACAACGCTTCATTCTTCCAGAGCCCATGATCCATGCTTCCTCTTCCGTATCTTGCCATCCAGGATGGACCCGCATCCGAGCTCTCACGATTCTGCGCCCAGCTCTTCTCGGATCTCCTTCCGAATCAGCTTCCGGATTAGCATCCCGCAATCAGCTCGCTTTCAAGTCCATGTCTCGATCTTCTAGTTCAGCTCCCACGCGTTCCAACCGATCCCAGCTCCCGCGATCAACACCCTTCCGCGTCCGAGTCTGCAGCTTTCGAAGTTTGCGATCTCTCGAAGGTTTCCACGTCCATTCATCGGTCCGTTCACAACACATCCTAGCATCACACGAAGCATCCGGATCCGCATCCATCCGCATCCTAGCTTCTTCCCGGCCGTCCGCATGCAATCCTCTTCTTCCGCCCGTCTCACGCGACTCCCAGCATCCCGCGATGCATCACAGGTTTCGCATCTCATCCAGATTCCAGCTGTTCGCGTGAAATCTCCCGTTTGCGAGCATCTCGGTACCCATCCGCGCGTCTTCCGGATTCGCGATCGTCTCAGCTACCTTTTCCATTCCCAGCCGTCTGCCTCTTCCCTCCACGTCCGGTTATCCCGCGGCCAGCCGGGAGGTGCATTTCGAACGATTGCCCACTCCCAGCAAAATTCAAGGGTCCGTTTTGATTCGTTAGGAAGTTTATTTGAAATTTGGAGAGGTTTTCCTTGAATAAATAGGAATAAAAAACAGAGGAAGCTATGTTTTTCCCAAAAAGAAAAGAAGAGGGGAGATTTTCATGTCAATGGCCGGCTAACTTCCTTGGTCAAGGGCGATGGAAGAACCCTTGACTTATTGCTCTCATGAAGTAAACTCTGAACTTTGGTTTTAATTGATTTACAACTTTTCATATGTTCTGATTCTCTCATATTTATTTATTAGATAGATTTGTTATAGTTTATATTTATTGATGCACGAATTGCTCCGATATTTGATTTGTCGTAGACATAACCGATACAATGAATGCTTAGAAGTTGAGTTCATGTATTCAATCGATATATTTCATGATTAGAACTATTTTATTTATTTGATCCTTAATCGAGAATCGTCAAGTTTATTTGCTAAAAGTAATATTGTCAAGGAGGATTATGTATCCCTAGCCATTTCCATATTATCGAACTTAATCTATTAATTAGTTTCTCTAAACTTCTAAAAGCCATCAAAAATCACATCTGAAATTACACTAATAATACATAGATCGCTCCCTGAGGAATCGATCTCGGACTTCCGAGTTTTACTACTTGTGCGATTCTCCTGCACTTGGGAGAGTAGTTTTGCGAACGCATCAAGTTTTTGGCATCGTTGCCGGAGAATGGCTGAATTATTAGTATATTTTCAGATTTAATTAGAGATTTAGTTTAGGTAAGTTTCAGTTTTTTTAAAATATATATATATATAAAATAAAGTAATAATAATAATAATAATTATATGTTAAAGTGGAATAGGGATGACACCGGTCGATTGAGTCGTTCATTTTTTTGACAATTTCTTGGGACACAATCTTAAAATTCTTCGTAGTATTTTACACCCTGTGAGATGACTGATTTAAATGAAGATGCGGGGAGTCACCCCGATCGAGATTATGAACCCCCCGCTATGACTTTGAGACATACCTACAACCTACTAGAACTAATCAGCCTTCATGCATAATTTTTTCTGATAATGTAGGACATTTTGACATCAAACCAGGGGTAATTCAATTACTACCAAAATTTCATGGATTAGAGTCTGAGAGTCCTTACCTTCATCTGAAAGATTTTGAAGAATTGAGCATTATATTTAGAGTGCCAAACGTCACTAAGGATGTCCTCAAGCTGACGTTGTTCCCTTTCTCTCTAAAGGATAAGGCCAAAACATGGTTAAACTCTTTGCGACCTAGATCAATAAGAACTTGGCAAGATATGAAGAGAGAATTTTTGAAAAAGTTCTTTCCCGCACAAAGGACCAACTTTCTGAAAAGATGTATCTGCAATTTCCAACAAAAAGACAATGAAACTTTTTATGAATATTGGGAGAGATTTAAAGACCTTCTTCTCTCATGCCCTCATCATGGGTTCGAAACTTGGAGAACTATTAGCTTCTTCCATGAAGGTTTATCTCCACAGTTGAAACAGTTTGTAGAGACCATGTGCAATGGTAGATTTTTAGAAAAATAACCTGATGAGGCATGGGAGTATTTGGATTCCCTTGCTGAGACTGCCCAACTTTGGGATAACGGGGATAGAAACAATAAATCTTTGCCCAAGCCTACTAGCTCTACGCAGGGTGGCCTTTACAACTTCAGAACTGAGAATGATCTTCATGCTAAAATGGCAACCCTCACTAGGAAGGTAGAAGAGATTGAACTTAGGAAGGTCGAGCCCGTTAAGACTATAAAGCTCAGAAACGAGTGTTGTGGGATCTGCGACATATCTGGTCATACCACTACAGATTGCCCCACCATACCGGCATTCAAGGAAGTTTTGCACAATCAAGCAAATGCTATAAACTCCTACCAGAAGCCTTATAATGATCCATTCTCGAATACCTATAACCCTGGTTGGAAGAATCATCCGAATTTTAAGTAGAGAAACGATCACCCTTAGCAGTCATACCATTCAGCTCCTCCACCTGCACATCCTAGTTTTGCATCACCTCCCTCTCAAAAATCGAATATCGAGGATACCTTGCAATCTATACAATCTTTTCTACAAGGTCAAGCCAATATCAATGTTCAAAATACTCGAAATTTTGAAGATATAAAGAACAATTGTCAATGTTGACTACCGTCCTAAGTACCTAGGAGAAGGGTAAGCTTCCAGCTCAACCCCAAACTAACCCACAAGTGCATGGTAGTAATAATACGGCTCCTTCTAGTTCGCATACAGAGCATGCAAAGAGCATCATGACTTTGCGTAATGAAAAAGTCATTGATCAGACTGTCCTATTGAAACCGCCAGTCACTTCTAATTCTGATGTGCCCAAAGCCGATGAAAAGGGCAAAGAAGAAGTTGAGGTCCCAACTTCTACCAAGAAAGTCGAATGCTCTTTTCCTCCACCTTTTTCACAACGGTTAAGGCCGTTGCAAAAGCTCGAACCTAATTCTGAAATTCTTGCTTTTTAAGAAAGTAAAGATCAACATACCTCTTCTTGATGCAATCAAACAAGTACCTTTATATGCCAAATTTTTGAAGGACTTGTGTACTATCAAGCGCCGATTAAATGTTAAGAAGAAGGCATTTTAAACTGAAAATATGAGTGCTATTTTGCAGCACAACATTCTCCCTAAATATAAGGATCCGAGTTGCCCAACCATCTCATGCATCATAGGCGACTTTAGGATAGAGCGAGCATTGTTAGATTTAGGGGCGAGTGTGAATTTGTTGCCATATTCTGTATATGAACAACTTGGTTTAGGTGAGTTGAAGCCAACCTCCGTTACTTTGCAATTAGCTAACAGGTCAATCAAGATCCCGAGGAAGATTATCGAGGATGTATTGGTCCAAGTAGACAAGTTCTACTTTTCTATCGATTTTATTGTATTGGACACACATCTGGCTTCGAACTCACAGTCTCAGATTTCGATCATTTTAGGACGTCCATTCCTTACAACTTGTAATGCATTGATTAATTGTAGGAATGGCGTCATGAAGCTTTTCTTTGGTAACATGTTGCTGAAACTGAACATTTTTAATGTGTGCAAGCAACCCAATGATCACGAAGAGAGTAAGGAGGTTGATTGGGTTGAAACCATCGCGGAAGAATATTTGTTAGCTGAAGCATTTAACGATCTATCCAGCGATGGCTTAATTAATTGGTGTTCTCATGGCACCGATGGAAATGATTTGTTAGTTACACCTAGTATGGACAGTTCGAATGCCATGATGATCAATGGTTGGAGACCAAAAGTAGAAGATTTTGAACAGCTGCCACCTCGAGAGGCAAAGATAGTACCAACCCATGAACAAGCGCCTAAGCTCGAGTTAAAATCCTTATCGAAGAAACTCAAGTATGCCTTTCTTGGATCCAGGATACTTTTCCTATAATCATCTTGTCTGATCTTGATCATGCCCAAGAAAGAAAATTATTTGGAGTTCTAAAGAATTATAAAGGAGCCCTAAGGTGGTCTATTGCCGACTTGAAGGGGATTGGCCCCTTAATTTGCACGCATCGGATATATTTGGAGGACTATACCAAAACCACAAGGCAAATGCAACAAAGGTTGAATCCTACGATGAGAGATGTGGTTAAGGTAGAAGGCCTCGAGTTGCTTGACATGGGTATTATTTACCCAATTTCCAATAGCAAGTGGGTAAGCCATACTCAAGTCGTTCCTAAGAAGTCGGGTTTGACGGTAGTAGAGAATGAGCAAGGTGAACTAGTCCCAACTCGTGTCCCAATGAGTTGGCGCATGTGTGTCGACTACCGAAAGCTGAATTTGGTCACAAGGAAGGATCACTTCCTTCTACCCTTCCTAGACCAAGTGTTGGAGAGAGTTGCACGGCACGATTTCTATTATTTTCTCGATGGCTATTCTGGATATTACCAAATCGAGATTTCACCAGAAGATCAAGAGAAGACTACCTTCACTTGTCCTTTTGGCACATTTGCTTTCTGTCGGATGCCATTCGGGTTGTATAATGCACCTGCAACATTCCAAAGATGCATGCTCAAAGAAGTTTTTGGAAGAGTTCATGGACGACTTCTCCATTTTTGGCGACGCATTTGATGATTGCTTGTCATATTTACAAGCAGTCTTAGCTCGATGTATGGAAAAAAATTTGATACTGAATTGGGAGAAATGCCACTTCATGGTGCCAAAGGAAATTGTCCTAGGACATATTATTTCATCGAAAGGCATGGAAGTTGATGGAGCTAAAATCAATTTAATCGCTAATCTATCTGCACCCAAGATGGTTAGAGATGTTAGATCATTTTTAGATCACGCCGAATTTTATAGGAGGTTCATTAAGGACTTTAGTGTCATAGCTCGACCATTATATAACCTCCTATCCCTTGATACACCGTTCAATTGGACTGAAACCTATCAAGATGCATTCGAAAAGTTGAAGTCTATGCTTAGCACTGCACCCATCGTGCGGCCACCCAATTGATTACTATCTTTTGAGATCATGTGCGATGCTAGCGACTATGCGATAGGAGTTATCCTAGGACAACATAAGGATAATAAGCCATATGTCATTTACTATGCAAGCAAAATTTTAAATGATGCTCAAATGAATTACACCACCACCGAGAAGGACTTGCTTGCAGTAATATTTGCATTAGACAAATTTTGCTCTTATATCCTTGGTTCTCCTATTATTATCTTCACGGAGCATGCAGTGTTAAAATATTTGCTGGATAAGAAAGAGGCCAAACCACGCTTAATACGATGGATACTTCTACTCCAAGAATTTGACATCACTATCAAAGATAAAAAGAGAGTAGAGAATGGGTTGCTGACCATTTATCACGGCTAGTTTTTCATGATTCGGTGTCACAGTTTTCCATCAAGGACTCATTTCCTGAAGAGCAGTTGTTTGCACTTTCTACTATACCATGGTATGCTGATATTGTAAATTTTCTTGTTACGAACCGAATTTCGGAGCATTGGGGGTCGATAGATAGAAAAAATTTCTTGCGCGAGGTGAAGAATTATTACTATGACGAACCATATTTGTTTAAGTATTGTAATGATCAAATCTTCATACGATGCATACTAGATCATAATATACAAAGCATACTCTCTTTCTGCCATATTGATGCTTGTGGTGGACACTTTGCTTCTAAGAAAACCGCTGCAAAGATCTTGTACTGTGGTTTCTATTGGCCTACTATGTTCAAAGATGCCCACGAGTTCTGCAGGACATATGATCCATGTCAACATATTGGAAGTCTAACCCGTAGGCAAATGATGCCTCTTCAGCCCATTACTGTTATCGAGATTTTTGATTGTTGGGGTATTAATTTTATGAGCCCATTTCCACCATCTTTTGGATATGAGTATATTTTAGTCGGCGTTTATGTGTCCAAATGGGTAGAGGCTGTCGCTTCTAAGACCAATGATCACAAACCTGTCCTGAAGTTTTTAAAAGAAAATATTTTTTCACGATTTGGGATGCCTAAGGTCATAATTAATGATGGTGGAAAGCACTTTTGTAATAAACCTTTCGAGACCTTATTGAAAAAGTATGGTGTCACTCACAGAGTTGCTACCCCATATCATCCGCAAACTAGAGGCTAGGTAGAGTTAGCCAATAGGGAGATCAAGCGTATTTTAGAGAAAACAGTGAACCCAACGAAAATATTGGTCCTTGAAACTATTAGATGCATTATGGGCTTATCGTACTGCATATAAAACCATTCTTGGCATGTCTTCCTGCCAGCTAGTCTACGGAAAAGTGTGTCATCTGCCTGTAGAAATAGAGCATAAATCGTATTGGGCAATTAGAAAATTGAATTTTGATTTACATGATGTCGGTCTAGCTAGAAAATTGCAATTGAACGAGCTTAACGAGATTCGCAGAGATGCTTATGATAATGCTAAAATTTGCAAAGAACGAATGAAGATCTTACATGATAAATCAATTTTGAAAAAAAAAATTTGAATCTTGCAAAAAGTTCTTTTATACGATTCCCACTTACATCTATTTCTTGGTAAGTTGTGATCGAGATGAACAGGTCCTTACATTATAAAAACTGTTTTTCCACATGGGGCGGTTGAGATTGAGAGTCCGCAGGATGGTAATACTTTTAAGGTAAATGGACACAAGTTAAAACCTTTTTCTGAGAATTTTGCCGATGAAGAGAACTTCTTTTTCTTGGAGGAGCCTTCTTATGACTGAGCATTACGGCAAAGGAATGTGTATATTAGTTAGAATTATTTTTTCTTTTATTTTTAGTTTTCTTCTTATTTTGTAGGTCTTCTTTTCTGGATATCAACAGCTCAATGTATACCTCTTCTTTTCCATATTATTTTCTCTATTGTCTCTCATATATAGTTTTCTTGTATCTAGTACATTGAGGACAATGCAATGTTTAAGTTAGGGGGAGGGAAATATTTTGCAAAAAAAAAAAGAATGAAAAAAAAAAAGAGAGATTTTGTTTTTACATTTGATTTATTCTATTACTTTCTTTTCTGAGCAAATACACATGTATTTTCATATTGAGTTTGTGCGACTATTAAGGCAAGGAACACATGCATACTATGACTGATTAGAGACCTATTATTAGATCCCTGCACATGTACTTAATGACAATAGGAAGGCCTCAGAAGTTTACATTTGTTAACTGCATTTTTGTTAGCCTTATCCGTAAAAGAAGTACGAGTATCTTTGTTCGTACCATAAAGTTCATGATTTGGTTTTCACACAAAGATAGAGGTTGAATATCCCGACTAGATTACTTAGGTGCCTTATGATCCGACCTTGGTTGACCTATAGTCACGATGCAGTCACATATATAATAA
Source organism: Phoenix dactylifera (assembly GCF_009389715.1). Classification (NCBI taxonomy): domain Eukaryota; kingdom Viridiplantae; phylum Streptophyta; class Magnoliopsida; order Arecales; family Arecaceae; genus Phoenix; species Phoenix dactylifera. The sequence continues at coordinate 36,748 of NW_024068676.1, forward strand.
AAATATCTATATGGTTCAGTCTACCTTCTCTTTTCTTGCATAATTATTATCAAAAAAAAATCCTTATGATGACAAGTCTAGCCTCATGGCGTAGTCTGGTTCGAGTAATTAAGTCTGAGGGGTGTTTCACCTAATGTCTTGAGCCAACTGGATTGGGGGTCATTGGCTGAAAGCTCGCTACCTGGACCTTACTAGAGCCTAATGGGGTTGGACAGCTGTAGTCGTTATATGTGTTGAAAAAAAATGAAATAAAAATAAGCATGAATGGGTTGGTCAGACTGAATCCCGTGACTTGTGGTAATGGCTGGTTTGACTCCATTGTATTGGACCTCTGTGTACCTGGGTTGTTTAGTTAGGATTGATAGCTCTTTTTTTACATGCGAACTATTCTTGACAAATTTAGACAATATTTGATATTCTGAAAATTTGATGAATCAGGTTCTAACAAATTGTAGAAAACACTTGTGAACTTGAGTAGTACACCTAAAACTCGGGCGGTGCCCTGTTGTGGTGGAGGTATTAGTACTCTGAGAAAGTCATGCTATTTTATGCACACTACACTTTCATATTTTTCTTGCTTTGATAGTTGCTATGCTTGAAAATATATATTAATTAATTATATGTGTATTAGCTTAGAGTTTATTTCACATTTTTATTAGGATCTCATATTATGTCATATCATTCATGATGTTTGTAGGTAACATCTCTGCAAACCCTTACGAGATAACACTCGTCCACTAGGGTAACCTAAGGATTTAACGACTTATTGCACGTGCTAAGTGCAATCGTGATTCCCTACGAAAATGGGTACATATCTTAGTTTTATATCTTTAGCTTCAATAAAAAGTCATAGGTTAAACCACACCTTTTGCACTCTCATTTTCTTATTTGCTCATTGATTGCTAGAGACTAGCAATAAGCTAGTTGGAAGGTGTGATGAGAGCACAAAAGTGCGATCTACATACCGCTTAAATTAGTATTATTGCTAACAGATAATGATAAAATTGCCGATTTAATATTATATTTTTGTTGAGTGCAGGTGATCATAAAATCAAAGCTAAAATGCACACTGGGTCCAAAAAGATGCATCACCGCAGGTGAACAACCAACCGTATGGGGTCAGCCCCAGTTGCACACTAGAAGGAGCATTAGCAGATTAAGTGCAGCCACATGCAGCAACAGCATACCCTTCCCATCAGTGATCTTCACCGTCTGCAAACCCAAGCATCTCAGTTTCCTTCTGCGTTGGATCCGCCCTCCATGCATCTCCGTGTTCCCATCTTTTTGTGGTCCAAAGAAGGAAACAATGCTTCATTCTTCCGGAGCCCGTGATCCATGCTTCCTCTTCCATATCTTGCCATCCAGGATGGACCCACATCCGAGATCCCACGATTCTGCGTCCAGCTCCTCTCGGATCTCCTTCTGAATCAGCTTTCGGATTAGCATCCCACGATCAGCTCGCTTCCGAGTCCACATCTCGATCTTCCGGTTCAGCTCCCACGCATTCCAACCGATCCCAGCTCCCGCAATCAACTCCCTTCCGCGTCCGAGTCTGCAGCTTTCAAAGTTCGCGATCTCTCAAAGGTTCCACGTCCATCCATCGGTCCATTCACAGCGCGTCCTAGCATCACACGAAGCATTCGGATCCGCATCCATCCGCATCCTAGTTTCTTCCCGGCCGTCCGCGTGCAATCCTCTTCTTCCGCCCGTCTCACGGCAACTCCCAGCATCCCGCGATGCATTCCCAGGTCCCGCATCTCATCCAGATTCCAGCTGTCCGCGTGAAATCTCCCGTTCGCGAGCATCTCGGTACCCCGGTCAATCGCGATCGTCTCAGCTACCTTTTCCATTCCCAATCGTCTGCCTCGTTCCTCTGCGTCCGGTTATCCCGCGGCCAGCCGGAAGGTGCATTTCGAACGACCGCCCACTCCAAGCAAAATTCAAGGGTCCATTTTGATTTGTTAGGAAGTTTATTTGAAATTTGGAGAGGTTTTCCTTGCATAAATAGGAAGGGAGTCAGCGAGCCAAGGATCTTCTGCTCTCTCAAGTTGTTCTGGTTCCCATGAAAAAAAATAGAGGAAGCTCTAATTTTCCCAAAAAGAAAAGAAGAGGGGAGATTTTCATGTCAATGGCCGGCTAACTCCCTTGGTCAAAGGAGATGGAAGAACCCTTGACTTATTACTCTCATGAAGTAAACTCTGAATTTTGGTTTCAAGTGATTTACATCTTTTCATATGTTCTGATTCTCTCATATTTATTTATTAGATAGATTTGTTATGGTTTATATTTATTGATGCACGAATTGCTCCGATATTTGATTTGTCGTAGACATAACCGACACGATGAATGCTTAGAAGTTGAGTTCATGTATTCAATCGATATATTCCATGATTAGAACTATTTTATTTATTTGATCCTTAATCGAGAATCTTCAAGTTTATTTGTTGAAAGTAATATTGTAAAGGGGAATTTTGGATCCCTAGCCATTTCCATATTATCAAACTTAATCTATTATTTAGTTTCTCTAAACTTCTAAAAGCCATCTAAAATCACATCTGAAATTACACTGATAATACATTGACCGCTTCCTGAGGAATCGACCTCGGACTTCCGAGTTTTACTGCTTGTGCAATTCTCCTGCACTTGGGAGAGTAGTTTTGCGAACGCATCAACATAGCTTATGCTATTCATATCGTTGGTCAGTTTATGATAGCTCCTCGATTCACTTATTATGTTGTTGCTCTGCATATTCTATACTGTGTAAAGAGTATTTTGTTTTATGGTTGCATTTTACTGCCAATTCTTTTTTGCACCTTAGTGCTTTACTCTAATGCTTGTTTAGGCTGGTGATCCTACTGAGAAATGCTCTACATCAGGTTATTGTCTTCTTTTGGGTGACTTTTCCTATTTTTTGGCATAGTAAGAAGCATAATGTTGTTTTCAAATCCAGCACCAAGACTAATACAAGCTATCGAGGTATGCGAGCCACTCATCATGATATTGGTACTCTTTACTGATATATTTTTCATGAATGTACTAGATATATTAAAACAGATTGTCACTTTATTCGCTATCACATTCGTTGTGGTGTTGTATAATTACGCTCTATTTCCTTTACTAACCAAGTTGTAAATATCTTCACTAAGACCTATCCACCTGGATGTGAATCCATTCATATCGTGGCAATGATGGAGTCATTTGGGCAACTTGTAGCAAGGATGTGTTTCCATTCTCACTTGCATCAGTGGCTATTGACCTACCTTTCAGCTGAAGACAGCTGCTGAGAAGTTGGTATACAAACGTGAATGGTGTGGTCTTAACTCCAAAGCTGGGAAAGGAACCACCTTGGCAGAAGGATCAAATGTTACTTAGAAGGGCGTCTCTAAAGTGCACTACTAGGGCTTGCATGCATAAGGATTTTCTGATACCCATGAAGCAAGATAAGCAGTCTTCTCATCCATAACGTGTTGAATTATGTTATTTCTATCTACGAACAAATTCCTTCTTCTTAGTTTTGGTAGGGGTGAGCCGGGCCCGTGCGGTAGTGCAACGCATAGGCGACTCACAAGGACCCCAGCGGCAAGCCACTGTCGATGGGCCCTTCCCCACAAGAAATTAATTTAATATCATGGTGGGCCAATGGCCCACGTATCAGATATTAAACTGATAAGAACAGATACTACACTTGATCTTAGCCAAAAGGCCGAGAAAGGTATGCTTTGGCCCGTCGCCCGTGCCTGTCTTTTATCGGGACGGATCCTGCTTCCACTTGTCCTCGCAGCCGATATGGGACTAAAATGATTCTTAGATGAGCCTCACAAAGAGACGTATTGGAGGAGTTCATACCATATAAAAGAATAGGTGCATGTGTATATTTGTATGATAAACTTAATTCGAATAGGAGATTTAAGTTCTAATGCGATCTATCATTCCAATCTATAGAAAATAAATATATAAGAAATAGTTTTCTTTCTTTTTATCAACATTCTGCATGCAAAAAAGATGCACAGAAATCAAGATTATAAAAGAGCTGTTTTTCGGAAAAATAGATATCAATAAAGTAAATTTATTAGTAAAAGCTAGTATGGATGTTATGTCAATAAGTGTTATTTGTTTGTTTGGCTTGAAATTTGACTTATAATTCACAATATGCTCTTTCAATAAAGTAAGCTCACTTACTATAGGATGAAATTTTTATTTATATTTTATTTATCAGATATCATTTTAATATCGAAATTATAGAAGAGTAATCAATAAGTTGGGTAGAGTGTATCCAGCAAAAATAAATAATATTTTATGAGACCTAGAAAGAGAGAGAGCAGTCAATCCTTAATTTGATTGGTTGGTTGGAGAAGAAGAGGAGAAAAGTTTAAAATATCTTTACATATTTAAAAAATCAAAAAATCAGAGAGGTCTAATCCTATCTATTGATCAATGATAATTAATTGATAAGACTATTATATTCCATAATAATGGCGTCTGACACTTTGTGCATTGTAACCCATGCCACTAGGTTACGTGGTCATAGCTTGATATTTTGTTTCTGGTATTTCTTTTTGAAAACAATAGTATACTTGAAAAAGAAATATGTATTATTTGAGAAATGATTTAATTTTAGTCAATATCTTGTGCTTTTAACTAATTATTTGACATGTTTTGATCCCACTTTAGGATATCATGTTGCTTACTGAGCTAGTATAGCTCATTATTATGTTTTTTTTGTTTTACAAATCTGGATACATAATTACTCGAAACTTGGAGAGTGCGCTAGTTCTTTGAAAGATACTTTTAGTTATTGAAGTTTTTAGTTAGAATATTTTATTTAATTTATAGTTAGCAAATGTTGACTTATGCCACTTTAGAACTATTGTAAGAACAATTTGAATAAGTTCTTGATTAAATTAATTTTTTAAAAATTATTATTATTTTCATATGATCTGTAGCCTTGTATGCTTGTATGGTCCACTATACAGACATGAGACATCTATTACGCTCTAGGTTAGGGGCGTGACGATTCCAATGCACATGATATTTTATTTTGTTAACAATTGGATATTTAATCCGAAAAAAAAAAGATTAGGGCAGGATGATTTAAAAGTTGGTGAGGAGATGAGAGGTTTGTTTCAAGCAATGTCTTACTCAAGAATTTGAAATGAAAGCCTTGAGATCACTGAGTTACTTCTTGGACCTTGAAAATGCATCAAACTCTAATGGATATCATTTATCACGGGCCAAATATGCATCTTATCTTATTTCTAGAGATGGATTAATAGATAGCAAGGTTACTTCGATACCTCCTGAGACTCATGCCAAATTAACACCCACCAATGGAACTCCTCTTTTTGATACTATTTGTGACAATTAGTTGGTGGTCTTGTATATCTCACAATTATTTACCCTGACGTAGCTTATGTTATTCATATCATTAGTCAATTTATAATAGGTCCTTGATTCACTTATTATGTTATTACTTTGCATATTCTATGTCGTGTCAAGAGTATATTGTTTTATGGTTGCAATTTACCGCCAATTCTTCTTTGCACTTGAGTACTTACTCTAATGCTTGTTTAGGCTGGTAATCCTACTGACAAATGCTCTACAACAGGCTATTATTTTCTTTTGGGTAACCTTTTTTTATCTTTTGGTGTAGTAAGAAGCAAAATGTTGTTTTCAAGTCCAGCACCAAGACTAGTTATAGGGCTATTGTTGATGCCACTGCTAAATTTTTCTAGCTTAGATAATTGCTAGAGGTATGTGAGCCACTCATCAGGGTACTAGCACTCTTTATTATGATAATCATAATGTCATTTAGATTGCTCATAGTAATATTTTTTATGAGTATACTAGATATATTAAAATAGATTGTCACTTCATTCGCCGACACATTTGTCATGGTACCGTGACGCTCTATTTCCTCCACTAATCAAATTGTGAACATCTTCACTACGGCCTATCCACCTGAATGTTTTTAGTTTGGAAACTCAAGCTCACTTTTGTCATACCATCTAGAGTTGGAGGAGGGGAAGGTGTTAACATAACCAGCTTGATTAACATAATATTAACCAAGTTAGGTAATGTACTTATCATAACTAAGAGTTGTTATCATAATCAAAGTTTCTTATAAGTATCCATATATGGTGGAAGAATATCTTTTTTGGCCTTTCTATGGGATTTGCGCCCCTAATGCATCTCAAGCCCGGTGCTCTTCTTTCCATGACCAAACAATGGCAGCCATGACCAGGTTTCTGTTCTGCCCCAACTCGGAGGCTTAATTGTTTTAATTGGTTCTGATGCTTGCACCTAATGGTCTCTGTATATACTTGATCATGCCAGTTTGAGATACCATTTGAATAATCCACAAGCTCGTATGGTAACATGCCAAGATTTCATGGATTAGAAGTTTAGAACAATGTGCACTATTGTGGGTGTGGTGCCGAATTTAGTTCCATACCGAGTAGGCAGCGGAAAGGTCTGTGCCTTATAAGGAGGGGAAATCTCTTTCCTCACGAGGCGCCTTTTGTGGAGCAAAATCGTGCGGGTATCTCTCCGTCAGTGCTGGACGCGCGGGCCGGAGTTCCAGAGCGGACAATACCTCGTAGAGGATGCGGGCCGTTCTCTGTCGTCAGTTGGTTGGGATTGTGCTGTTGTCGGGTCGGAAGGCCTGCAACATGCACCTTTCTACATCTCTATGGAAAAGGTTGAACGGTGCATGTATCTAGCGATTTTACGTGTCATGATGGAGTCATTTGGGCAACTTGTAGCAAGGAAGTGTCTCCATTCTAACTTGCATCAGTGGCTTTGACCTACCTTTCAGCTGAAGACAGCTGGTGAGAGACTTGGATATGATGGGCTGGACTTCATACCAATATGCACTTGTGAAGTGGCGGGTCTTGACTCTAAAGTTGGGAAAGGAACACCTTGGAACGTAAGAAGCACACTAAAGTTGCTAGGTAACCCTTCAAATATAATATATAATACTCTCTAAAATTGCATATATATATATATATTTAATAAATATATATATATATATAATATAATAATAATATTAATATATAATATAATAATATAAAGGCAAGAGCAATACACACATAATGTATGTATACAAAACATCTACATCAACATACATACATGAGTATGTATCCCTATCATACTTCAATATATATATAATAATTATATAAATACTCTCATAATATTATATATATATATATATATATGTATGTATCTATATATATATATACATATATACATACATATATATATCTATATATATGTATATACATATATATATATATATATATATATATATAGATATATATACATATATATATACATATATATATATATATACATACATATATATATATATATGTGTATATATATATACATACATATATATATATATGTATGTATATATGTATACATACATATATATACATACATGTATATATATATATGTATACATACATATATATATATATGTATATATACATATATATATATGTATATATATATATGTATATATATATACACCTTCATAAAATGCTTATTCTACATGTATATTCTTCTTTTTCTTTCTTTTTTATATATATACCCATATCATCTAATGCTCTTAAAAAATAAATGATTTAAATTTGAAATAACTGAAATATCCTTATAGGTAGATGCACAAAAAAAAAAAAAAATTATAAAGATACATATGCAAATAACAATTTTGCAAGGATATTCAAGCAATTATGCATATTTAGAAGCGTATAAACTTAAAAAAATTCAATAAATATTATCAAAATTTAGTAAAGATAATTCAATTGTTCTTAATAAAAAATAACAAAAAAAATAATATTATCATGTCACATGATCTCATATTAATATCAATTCTTATAGGATGAATCATGTTGCTTTTACAAATTTTTTGCCTCAACAAACAACAACTCGACATTTACGAACTACTAAAAAATATTTTACTGATCTAAGCATCTATAATTAATTTAAATTTTGATAGACTTTAATTTTTTTAAAAATAATAAAGAATATATAGATGTTATAGATTCAATAATGATAATTATATGAAAATTAAATAAAGAATAGTATCACCAAAATGATCACCTAATATTCTAACTTGACCGAGTCATGAATTTTTTTAAAAAAATGACAATATGGTTCAATCTTTTTTTGACCTGTTGATCCAACTGAATTATAAAAAACTTAACAAGTTCCAGTCGAATTTTGATCTTTTTTTAATAAACTTTTTGAATGTATACCCTTATAAATATGAGAAATTGAATTAATATCCTTATAAAGTTGCTATTTGCATGTATACTCTTACAACTTTTTTTTGCATATCTACCTAATTATTTCAGTCACTTTAGTTTTAAACCGTTTATTTTTTAACGGTGTTAGATGGTAAATAAACTTTTTGAATGTATACCCTTATAAATATGAGAAATTGAATTAATATCCTAATAAAGTTGCTATTTGCGTGTATACTCTTATAACTTTTTTTTGGCATATCTACCTATAAAATTATTTCAGTCACTTTAGTTTTAAGCCGTTTATTTTTTAACGGTGTTAGATGGTAAGGATGCATATGCAAAAAAAAAAATAAATAAATAAATAAACATATAAATAGTATTTTACGAAGGTATTTATGTAATTTCATATATTTAAGAGGATACATATGAAAAAAAAATCCTAATTAGAAAGGCATCTTTAAAATGCACTGTTAAGGCATGCATAATGATTTTCTGATATCCATGAAGCAAGATAAGCGGATTTCTCATCCTCGCAAGGGGAAAGCAGTACAAATTAAGAAAATAAAAAAAAACAAAAAGTAAAAATGCAAAATAAAAAATATATTTTTTAACAAAAAAATCGAGGAAGTCGATATATTTGTTTATACTTTATAACTAGTTCACTTATATTATAAATCGAGGGAGTAAACTCAGCCCATAGGGAGTAAACTTTTCATGAAGAGAGATGCAAATTTCAACAACTTGTTGCTTCTTGACTCCATGTGATTTATAATATAAGTGAATTATGATATATAATATAAGTGAACTAGTGCCAAGAGAAGTAAAAATTAGCATGCATGACCTGAGGCTGAAACTTGTATGCATGACTTTGAGAGTCATCAATTTTTTTCTCCTTCCTTTGATAAAAAATCAGCCATCTTCCATGAAAAATATTTTTAGATACATTGTAGCATGGTCTCATTTATGCTTCCATTATCAGGACCTTCTCTTGGATTGTTTTTTATATTCTGATTTTATTGAGTATATGTTTTGATATGAGTTATCCATCCTAGCAAAATAAAAAAAATAAATAAATGCAAAAAGTAAGTCATGAAACTTGGTGTTGTTTTTTAATGGAGCAAGTATCAATGCTTGCTTAATGTAATATACTTGATGACCATACATACACTATCAAGATTGGCTAGTGTAAGATCCATATAATCTCTTGATGATCTACATACTAGAACTTGACACATGAAATGCATCAAAAAAGACTATATGGAAATCATGGTAGAAGAAGAACTGGTGTCACAATCTCAAATGCTAAATGGACTATACACAAAAAAATGTAAAAAAAGAGGGTCAATCATTTTATCATATTGCTTCCTCATATTGTTTTTTTGGAAAGAGTTCCTAACTGCTAAATAATTATGATTCAAGATAAGATTGATAATATTTATAATTAAGATTTTTTTTACATAAATATCCTTCTAAAAATTTAAATTTACATGAATACCCTCTTAAAATTTATATTTATTTTTTTATTCTCATAAAATACTGTTTTTGCACAAATGATCCTAATACAGCAGTTCTTCTATCACGATTAATAAAAACCATATTTATTTGAATTAAAAATCATATAAAATTTTGAAATTACTTTTTTATCTTCTATCGCTATCACTTTATGAATATTTTAATCATTTTAATTTTTCAACAACGTTAAATGCTGTGGGTATATTAGCAAAAATAATAATAATAAAGAATAAAATAGTAAAACAAGTATTTTATAAGAATATATATATAAATATTAATTTTAAAATAATAAAAAAATATAATTAATAGGTATGGAGAAGGCATGGAAGAGAGTCAAGATCTTAGCAGGAATTTCTGCTCACAAAAGCCAAGATCTTCTGCAGTCTCTGGTTGAATAGAGATTTGCAGCTCTCGGTCCGAGCCGCCACTTGTATGGCCGTATCCCCTAATTCTTCCTTCACTTAGGGCGGAAACGCGCTTGGTGGTCCCCCTGCTTGACCCGCTCCCTCTCCTCCCTTGCCATTCCCAATTCCCCTCGTAAATTTTACGGAGAAGTCCATCCCCACGACCCCCCCAAGTTTCCCATAAATTCCTCTATCCCCCTCCGGATCTGAAGTCGAACTAAACCCCATTCCCACCGCCCTCTCCAGATCTCGATTAGGGGAAGAAAGGAAAGAAACAACCCAATGGCGTCCTCCGACTCCGCCGGCGCCGCCGGATCCGAATTCAACAACGGCCCATTGGCCTCCTCCTCGATCCCGGCGGCGGTGCCGGAGCGGCGGAAGGTGGCGCTGATCGCCGGCATCACCGGCCAGGACGGATCCTACCTGACCGAATTCCTCCTCGGCAAAGGCTACGAAGTCCACGGCCTGATCCGGCGGTCGTCCAACTTCAACACGGCCCGGCTGGACCACCTGTACGTGGACCCCCACAACTCCTCCAAGGCCCGGATGAAGCTCCACTACGCCGACCTCTCCGACGCCTCCTCCCTCCGCCGATGGGTCGACGTCCTCCTCCCCGATGAGGTCTACAACCTCGCCGCCCAGTCGCACGTCGCCGTCTCCTTCGAGATCCCAGACTACACAGCCGACGTCGTCGCCACCGGCTCCCTCCGCCTCCTCGAGGCCGTCCGCTCCTCCTCCTCCTCCTCCGGCAAGCCCATCCGCTACTACCAGGCCGGCTCCTCCGAGATGTTCGGATCCACACCCCCGCCTCAGTCCGAGTCCTCCGCCTTCCACCCCCGCTCCCCATACGCCGCCGCCAAGGTCGCCGCCCACTGGTACACCGTCAACTACCGCGAGGCCTACGGCCTCTTCGCCTGCAACGGCATCCTCTTCAACCACGAGAGCCCCCGTCGCGGGGAGAACTTCGTCACCCGCAAGATCACCCGCGCCGTCGGCCGCATCCGCGTCGGCCTCCAGACCAAGCTTTTCCTCGGCAATCTCTCCGCCGCGAGGGACTGGGGGTTCGCCGGGGACTACGTCGAGGCTATGTGGCTCATGCTGCAGCAGGACGAGCCTGGCGACTACGTCGTTGCCACTGACGAGTCTCACACTGTGCAGGAGTTCCTCGAGGCCGCCTTCGGGTATGTCGGGCTCGACTGGAAGGACCATGTGGTGATCGACAAGAGGTACTTCCGCCCGGCAGAGGTCGATAGCTTGAAGGGGGATTCGTCCAAGGCGAGGAAGGTGCTCGGGTGGAAGCCCAAGGTCGGATTCCAGGAGCTGGTCAAGATGATGGTGGACCAGGACATTGAGCTCGCCAAGAGGGAGAAGGTGCTGGTTGACGCTGGATACATCGATGCCCAGCAGCAACCATAGAGAAATGGGCCTCATTCAGTTGCAAATCTTCCTCGTCCTTCCCTTTAAATTTCGGTTGGATTCGTCTTAGATAAGAAAGTTATAATTTTTCAATGATATTAATATCTGTGTTTTTCTGGGGACATGTGGTTAGTGTTTAAAATTCTGCTGTGATATTTCTTTCTTTGATCGATGAAGTAGACGTTCTCTGTGTCTTTGTTTTGTTCTGGTAATTTCCTTTGATTATTAATACTAAAAGTTGTTATTTTTTTGAGATTAAAAGTTGTTATTAATTTATTGATTAATTTATTTATCGATGCATAATTGCTGGATCTGTTGCTCTGGGTCTCGTTATGTTACAACATGCATTGTTCATCTGAAGGTGGTAGCAGAGAGATTGGATCGTATATGGTATCATCTGTTTGAAGTTTTTCTCCCTACTGTAAGGCTAATTGTATAGCTTATAAAGATTTGGATCTGATCTGATGTACTTTGTTCTTTCGGCTAATCTACTGCTCCATCTGCAGTTCCAAATGCTTTTTAATAAGAGAACCTCTTGCTGGGTATGTGGCCTGTTATGGGTTTTTGTATTGTAGATAATCTCCGTCAGCTTGGCTTTGTGTGCATTCATGTTCTTGTCCAATCTTCATATCTGGAACTGACTCCAAGGTGTTTGTCTGTTAATGATTCAGTGTTATCCTCTGTTCATGCTTAGGCTTAACTGTATGTGCTCCTCCTACGTCTTTGTATGAAAAGATTTGGATCTGATCCAATCAGTTGCTTCCGACTCCAAGTTTCACATTGTTCTGTATAAAAGTCTAAGAGTCAATGCAATTCCAAAGGCTTTACCACAAGCGAACTCCTTGTTGATTGGTTTGTTTTCATATGTAGGATAATGAGTCTTCTTGATTGACATTAGTCTTGTAAGTTGCGGATGCTGCCATCGTTAATACCACTTTTGGACTGCTATGTTTCTTTGTTTCACTTTCTTATTTTCTTATTTTTGTTCTTGGGAATTGTGTATCTGATCAGAATCTGACACAGAACTTGTATTGCTACAATTTGGTCACTGTCTAGGAGGATTATTCCCTTTCAGAGGTGTATATAGACTTGGCTTGTCTAGTGTGCATGATTTGACGGTAGTAGGAGGTGCTTATTCGGTCTGATCTTTTTTTTATTTAGATAAGCAAATGCAGGCTGAATGATATAATCATAGAGATTTAGAGGTTTGCTGTTGTGAGATCTGCAGCAGGACAAATATGAGAAGAAAAGGGTTTATATAGTGGAAAGTTTGAATGCCAATTTAAGTCTCAAAGAATATGGATGGTGGATGTAATCAGGTATGCAATCAGATTTCCATCTGATCTGAGGAAAACGGAAAGAAAATAGATATCAAATAAAGGAGAAAAAAATAGCTAGATGTAAGGTTGTTTTGGATGTTATATGTCTTTCATATGTTGGATTCAAATGTTTTTTCTAGGTTGGATTGCAAAATGATCTGTTGACAGTAGGAACAAGCATAAGAGCAGCTGCAAGTATCATGGAAAGGAAAGTGAAGAAAGGAAGGTTTAGAAACTTGGTTTAGTTACAGTTCAGCTAGACCCATTTAGTTTAATTTTGATTGCTTTTGTGCTTTGGGGAGTTTCCGTCTGACTTCTGGAGCTTTGATCAAAAAAAGTCAGGAGGAAAATTATAAAAAAAAAAAGAAGCAAGCCATGGAAACATACAAAAATTTGGGGTTTTTTGTAATGTTTATGATCAGTGGATGCATGTTTTCAATGTTTTAAGCTGAAAGTTTGATATTATAATATAAACCATGTTAAAAACCAACAAAAACGATAAAAAGATTCATGTGAACATCATTTCAAAGTTTAATATATGTTTCAGTTGTTTGATAAAAAATTAATTATTATGCATAATAATGTGAATTTCTTTAAAAAATAAAATGTAAAAACATAAAAGATAACCAGACATTAACATGGCCTTGTTAATGATGATTTCTGTCGCATTAGATTTGCAAAAAATTAGAGTTGGGGCTTTTATTCCCCCATGTTGTTTGAATTCTTTGGCCTTTCCAAGCGAAATTTGTTAGGCATCCTGGCTTAAGCAAGGTAGTCACTTGACATTTTCATCATCTTCTTCTTCTTCTTGGAAGTGGAGGCTGCAGATTTGCTTTCCGTGGCTTAAAAGTAACCCATCAAAGTAATTTGAGAAGGAAGAAACTCGAACAATGTGAATGGTTTATCCAATATTGGAGCATGAATTTGTTTGAGCAGGAATAATTATTTCATGAAAATTTCTAGTTGGTGAGAAGTAACATAGTAAATTTTATAACTTTGAAAGTAAAGATAGAATTGCTAGAAGTACCTACTCACAGATGAGGAATTCTACTATGCAAGCCAAACCTTTTTTTTTTAACTTAGAAAAATTGAGCAAGAGCTTAGAATCAACAATAATTTCCTAAATGGATTTAAAGAAATTAAGAAATTTATACTAAAATGATACTAAATACAAATAATGAATAAAAATCGTTTCCAATCTTGTTTCGGCCAAACGGTCTGAGACCACCGAAACTGGAAGAATATGACCAAAACTGCAGGTTAGTTTCAGCTTGATCTTGGCCAAAACTGATCAATATTGTTTGAAAACCAATTGGTTTTAGGTGAAACCTGAAACAAAGGAAGTAAGCAAAATTACTTTTTCTCTACTATAGAATCTTTAAATGAGAAAATAAGTTGGAGAATGAAGAGTCAGCTGGGGAATTATAAATTTTATGTTGCTCAGGAAGTTGACTGAGAAGTTTCGAGGCATGGTTCAGAAATGTTAGACACAACTTTAGTGATCCTTTGTCGAAGTATCTACTATAGGGAAAAAATTTACAGGGGTCTGTTGAAATTATTATAGCATATGATGTACAACTTGGCTGTTGGATTTCCTCTAAGTCTGCTGTGAGTTTCTTAAATGTCCAATTTTGTCCCAAAAATTGATAATTCTGTCTTGAGATGTTGGAAGCATATTTTTCCAGTGATCCGGGTTCGTGTGGATTTTATAGGACAACCTGATTCAAGCTGTTTTGCAGCACATTTGACTTGGTTGAATCGTGATTTCGCTGTCTTTCCACGTGAACAGTTCATCATGAATCTACTGCTGTTGAAGAAACTTTAATTAACACTCATCCTTGTTGAACAGTAGAGGTAGATTTTTTCCTCCTATTTTTTGTTCAGTCGAGAAGGATAAGGACAATATTGTTCAAATCAATTTAAATGTTACATATATAGGATTTGTTGTTTAGATTCTTTCCATGTGGTACAATACCATGAAAATGTATTTCAACTAGGAATGTCAATCCATGCTCTTTTCATAATTTTGATATCAAGCTGAACTTTCACCTTATTAGTTAGGGAACCTCCTGGCTTTGTCTAGGTCTTTCCCATTGCTAATCACTAAATATTGACAATCAAGTGATTGAGCTTAAAGTATTTCTGAGGCTACTTGCATTGCATTCTGCTTGGTGAAGCCTCTCTGCAGTGCTCAGGGGTGAGTAATGATGTCGAAGCTTACCAATTTAATACACCTAACTTTATCTGGGATCTGCTGATCTGGCTGTCAAATTAACAGGTCCACTTTCCTCTTACCTTCAAATTTCCCCTACTAAGTTGTCTGAACTTTTTTGCACATAGAAATGTTGTTTGGATATTGGGAACATACCTGCTCTTTTTGCACTTATTCTAAATAGTGGCCTCCAATTTTCTAGTTGGAATCATCAGTGTGCACTGTTTTATTCATCCTCCTCAAATTTGAAACATTTTGCGATGTAGTTTATATTGCTGGAAATATACATTAGGTGCTTGCTGGTACCAACCTGTCAGAGAACTGTTTCTTTCTGGAAAAAAGAGATTTTTTTCATATCATATTATACTACAGTTTTTATCATAACATAGCTTCTGCTATTTTTCTGAGAACTGTCTACCGAAAAAGGTCAAGCTAAACTATATCCACTACCCTATAGAAGATCATCCACCTGACATCTTGATCTATTTGTACTCGTAATGTTGCCATCCAGATGGCTAGTAATGCCAGCATTACTCATGTTTACTTTGCTTGTCATGTAAGCATAACATGCATAATTTATGATTTTAATCTCTTTCGATTGCAAGACTGGCTTAGTTTTTCCCTATGCTCTACTTCCATTTTTTTTTTCCGAAGGGTGCTTGTCTTAAAAGCCATCGTATAGACAGAAGTATTTTCAAAAGCATGTGAAACATTATAACATCAAATGAGATGAGTTGCGAGATATTGGAGGAAAATAAAAAG
Organism: Phoenix dactylifera; assembly: GCF_009389715.1. Lineage (NCBI taxonomy): Eukaryota > Viridiplantae > Streptophyta > Magnoliopsida > Arecales > Arecaceae > Phoenix > Phoenix dactylifera. Next base: position 52,622 of record NW_024068676.1, read on the forward strand.
CCTTGAAAAATCTATTAACAATAGAATTTCCTATAAGGATTAAAGTTAGTTTCATGTTCTAAATGGACAAGGTGTAGTAAATCGAATTGTATCCACATGGTATCTTAAACTTATTCTAAGACCAGAAAATGGATCGATTTTTGTTTATTTTTTTTACTTTATTTATTGGCATGCAAAATTTATTATATAAAGATATTCAATTAGATGTAAGTTGCATAGTATTAATAATTTTTGGATTAAAAATTCAGGATACTTGAAACTTTACTAGGGCAAGTTTCAATATTATTTCCTTTTAACTATTTTTCTTTTGTTAAATTAACCTATTCTATAATTATTTAGAATTAATATATTCATATAATCTATCCTTGAATTGATCCATGAGATATCTTGCATATTCAATACAAGGACGCCATACACCAAATCAAATAAAAGAGATGATGACCACAAATGGTGTTAAGTATCCAATGAAAAAAATGCAATTGTAGGGTGTCAAGAAAAGTTTTCAATTTTATTATGATTATAAAGATTTTCACTTTTATTTATATGGGTGTGCCAAATATTTATTTTTTTAAATCAGCGAATGAATGAAACTATCCTTAAAGATAAGGCAAATATGTAATACTATATGTGTTGCATATCCAAGGAATATAAATACTTGACAATCAAGGCTTCTCGTGTACTAAATAGAATATCGTTTTAGAAGTATCTTTATCCGCATACTTATTTATAATCATCTGTGATTAGTTTTATATTGTTTTATCAAAAATTTATAGTTTGTGGATGATAGTTGATGAGCATTTTCATTTAAACATGTGAAGGGGGAAAATATTAGAGGAACGATTCCCTCGATCCCCATTTGATGATAGATTCACCTGCAGGCGATTTAAAGAGTTCTAAACATCATTGCTCCGCTCCCTACTACTAATTAGTGTTAACGTGGCCTTCTGGAAATTGGGATGCACAAAGTGCACATACCTTTCTCTAACTCTTTCCTTCTTTCACTCTTCTATGGTATTTCGCCATGGATGCTTTTTTGGTTTCTTCACACATCCGGGGGTAAAATAGTTGATGATCGAACTTTCCTGTTTTAAGGGATGAATGTGGAAAACATTAGAGGATATCTAGATTTTCTCAATCCCCATTTGATGATTGATTCACCTTCAAGTGATACGGAAAATACTGAGACATCAATGGGCACTCTGCAATGCTGATTGGATGCCACTTTGCCTATTCAAATTGCCTGCACCGAATCCAAGCCCTTTAGATTTTGCAAAAACTTTGAAAAGTCCTCATCCATTGCCCTAAGGGGGAAATGGTATGTGGTGAGAGGCCGAGGAAATGCTCAATTGAACGAGTACACTGCTCGCCCCCCTTGGATTCATTCCTCTCTAACCACAGGAAAATTCTCAGCACTACGTCTAGTGCTGAGAATACCAACTACCAAAACACAATGCTGGAAGGAGTCTGAATTCAGTGTACGGTTCACTGAATCAAGAAAAAGAAATGTTAAACTACTGCAACATCAAGTATCCAAGTATCCACATTGGTGATGGGTTTAAGAAAAAGAGAAACATAAAAAAATATCATTCCCCTGGTAGATTTGAACCATGAGACTGTGTCTTGAAGATGGTTTGATCGACACCTTGGTCCTGCTTGATCTGACAATATTAACGACAAAAGGTTGTCTCAATTTATTACAATCAAAACCCAACACATCAGGGTTGCCTATGGAAGCACAAACAACTCCCCCGAACCCAGCCGCATATCACAAAAAACGCATGCTAACATAGAAAACTATGGGCAGAAGCTTATGTTAAACAATAATGTACATCATGTAATCTTGATCTGCTCCTTGCCCATCACTCACACCATTCACACCATATGCTAATAACAAAAGCACAAGATGTATCGGAAACATGACTGAATTAGCTAACCTTCCATTTGACATGAAATCCATAATATTTTTAGGATGAGTTCAGATCATATGTTGCTCAGAAGGCTTGGTCATCTTTGCCATCTCCTCTCTGAAAACAGAGATTTCAAGATGTGAGACAATGATCAAGATATCAGTAAGGTCGAACAAAGAGGGTAGTTATTAATAATCAGGTTAATAGCAAAATTACAGCTTAAGAACATGTTCACTCAAGGAATGCCCAGACTCAAGATGAACAGGATGGATGAATTTGAACTTCGGTGCCATATCAAAAAGAGGTTTTGGAATTTCAAAAGAGTGTCAATTTGTCATTTTTATATATTACATGTAATTTAGCTTTTATTATTATCACATAAGGATATAGTTAAGTGAACATTGAAAAACTCTCACCCTATTTTATATATGTTTTTCATCTTTCTAACATCCACCACAGGTATTCTTTATTTTTTCCTCATTTCCCAATCTCCTAATAGACCTAACACCCCGCGCCCCCCACCAAAAAAAAGAAAAGTTCTCCCTCAATGTCCATGTTCTCAGTTTTCCTAATATTTCAGTTTTTTATTTCCGTATTGCTTGCATTTCATGGTTGCCCGTCTAGCTCAGTTGGTAGAGCGCAAGGCTCTTAACCTTGTGGTCGTGGGTTCGAGCCCCACGGTGGGCGTTTGTTAAATTTATTTTTTATTTCCTCAGCTCTTGTTTGTCTTCTTGTTTCATTTTTGTTTTGTATTTAACTATTTTTTATTTAACCGCTTCATGTTTCATACTTTACATTTTTTATTTTATGTTCTATTATAATTTTATATATATTTGACTTTGTTTTTATCTTTTTTATTTTTTTTATTTCATTTATTTTGTTTTATTAGAATATTCAGGTCTAGGGTATAAAGCTCTTCATTTTCTATCAGGAATACTATATAATTGATTATAAATAGATAACTAAATTTAAAAAGCAGTAGTTAATATTCATATTTTATTTATTGTTTGTTTTATGAAATATGTAATACACAGCTATTTGCCAGTCCAAAGAAAGTGCATGCTTTCCAAATCTAAACAGTTAATATTTAGAAAATTCTTATATTGTAATCCTAGAATAGCAGGATGTTTGATTCACCTAGGATGAATTTCAATATTAGAATTGTTTAAAGGAACTATAACTTGATGATGCATGTTTAAATTTACTCGTTAATGCACTACACTGTCAGCTATCATGGTAGTGCCAAAAACTGTGAACAAGTTCTGCAACTTGCAATTTCCTCAGCTTCTGTGTTAAAGTTGGCATCAACAATGCCATTTCTACTGTCAGCAAACTTGAGCCACAGGAGTATAATAGGACAACTATTTGATTTCACTTAAATCCAGTGCTCCTAACTTGGTGTGACCACAAATGTTATAAATAAAAAATTGATACTGTTGTTTTATGATTACAAATTTTAAAGTCCAAAGTGATTGTAAATTAATATCTGAAGCTTTGCTTATTCAGTGATTTTACAAACAAATTTGATGAAAGTTTATCCAGCTGTAAGTGGACTACAATAGATGACATACGAGGGGTAAGATCTATTCCAGCTAAAAGATTGTAGTACCGCTAACAGAACATAATGCCAAAAAAAAGAAACATAAGATAAAGATTGTACATGTTAAAAGAGCTAGGTTAATCAGCATCCACAATGGTTAACGGACGTTTGCCAATTAGAATGATCCCATCAAACAATTCATTACAGGGCACTATACTAGATGGCATTGAGCATTAGATAAATCTAAATTAGTTGGATTAGCAAACTAAACAAATCTAGCATCTGCAGTGCATGATAGAAGTGGACGGAATATTGACAAGTTACCTGCAGAATTATGAGGAGAATGAGTGGCATTGCCCTTTGAATACTGTTGTGCTTGTGATGTTGACCTCTGCATGCGTGGGGAGGAACCTTGTTTGTCATTCGCCATAGGTAAGGAATGTCTTTTCTTCATTTGATTATCATGCACATCAGGGCTCAATTTTGGAGAAATACTTGCATGGGCCTTAGCCCTTGCAGACTTGGTGGCTTGCATGTAACTTGGAAGGGAATTGCTACTGCTGATCCTGTGTTCATGATCAACATGATCCGGTTTAGCCATCCCGAATGAGCTGCGCCTCTTTGCATTCTTTGAATCCCTTGTCAATTGTTCAGTCCTTCCACCTGAATCATTGTTTGGATTAGATGGTGACCTCTTGCCTGCCAGTTGAGATCTTTGCTTTTGAATAGGCATATTATCATCTTTTTTGCTCTTTTTGGCATATACCGATATCTGACTTGATGGTGTTCCATGTGCCTCAGTGACTGTTGTACAGCTTTTGGGGGTTCCTTCTAGTGATAACCGCATCTGTGGATCTACAGAATTTTCCAGTTGAGTCGGCATATCTGCTGTGGTTGGCTCAGCGGGCTGTTGTTCCACCTGCACTACATCATTGGCAGCAGTTGAGTTGAGTAGATTTCCAGCACTTTCCTCAGGTTGTTGCGGCTGAAGGACCTCCGAATCAAAGGAAGAGTTCTTGTCTTCAGTCTTCATTTTAAGATTAAGATCAGTATCAGCATCACCACTGACATCATGGTGCCCTTTCTCCAAAGATCCAATTTCTAGGACAATTTCCCCACCTTCAGTTTCAGATCTGTCTGGTGAGTCGAGTGTGGAGGAGATAGAAATTTCAGTGTCGCATTCTGAAGCAGCAATTTGAACTCTTGGATCACAAGATACACTGTTCTCTGTAAAGCTTATGTCCTTACTCTCTTTTGAAGCATCTATCTGAAAATGATAACTATCTAATTTTGACTTGGCTGTAGCATCTTGATAAGCAGAATTACTACACCTGCTGATAGAAGAGCTTGAGGTCGGCACTTCGAATTTTGACTGTGCAGCAGCAAATGCTGGACTGCATGGTTTTCTCAACCCCTGTACAAGCTTCTTTCCTTCAGTTCCTACTGGCTCAAAGACTGCACTGTTAGAAGTATTCTTCAGGCCATTGCAGTCAAAATCAGGCTTCTCAGAAACATCATCAAGCACTATTTTTTCAGCTGAATTTGATTTCAAATGCTTTTGACTTGAGAGAGAATCTGTAGTTGTTTCATTAACATTTTCAATCTTCATATGATTCTCTTGTGTGATACCCAAAGTCTCATTTTTGAACTGAGTTTTTTCCTGGTCATCCTTCACCAATGAAATTGAGCAATTATCTGGAACAGATATTGGAGCCTCAAACTTCAAGGTACCAGAATTTTTAGCTGTAACAACCCCTTTGCCATTAGCTAGCACTCTTATTTCCTCTGGAGCAAACTCTGCATCATATGACATAAAGACTGCAGGTGGAACCTCCTTGCTTGCTTCGAAATCAACCAACTCCGTGTTTTCTTCTCGTCCCTGACAACCCTGATTAAACTTTTTCTCCAGCTGCTGCCCTATATCTGATGAAGTAACGGCCATCCACCTCTCCAACCATTTCCATGCCGAATCATCAGATTTTGAGGCATCACATTTTATGTGAATGGGTTTTTTCTTTGGCGCAGCCTCCAAAAGCTTGATAAAACGGAAACATGTAAATTAATTTTAAAGGAAAAAAATATTAAGATTACAAACCACTGTTACAATGGTGAACTTGTAAAAAAGATAGAGTGCTCGTACCTGATGAGCAAATCCATTTGAAAGGAGTATCTTAGTTGAGGAATATGTTTTGTTTGGTTTTATGCAAGAATTTTCCTTCTCCTGCACCCGGAAAATATCAATCTGGTAAGACATAAAACAACAAATATAATGCTTCACAAGAAGAAGAAAGCATTTTCATAGCATATGATGACAAATATTGAACAATGTGGCACATAGCTCAGTCTATTGATAAATACAAATACTACTTTAAGCAACCCTTCACCCTCTTCTCAAAATGCAATCAAAAATTAATCCTCTAATGAAAGTTGAATAAGCCAGAGTTATTTATGACCGATTCCAGGAGAGATGAATATATGTTGCAGCTTGAATAGGAAACATAGGACGAGAAAATATAAAAATAACAAGATTATCCAAATCCCAATCACAGTCAGCCACAACACATTTGCTAATAATGTGATGGTAGGGTCAGAACTGAGTCAGCAGACTTACAAGGTGAGTCCTGCCAAGATCAAGAGTTGCATTGGCTAAGATCTTTGATTGTAATCTAAGGCTAGAAAGAGGCTGCTCATAAATTCTTATAATAGAATAATGGAATCTTTGTTGTAATTTAGAACATAATTATTTAAAAATAGTGAAATAAAATATTTTATGCAACCCCAAGGTCATTCTGCTCTATGATGTGAATCAATAATTAGTGAAGCAAAAAGGACTTTACCAATAGTCTTGATCTCTGGGAATGTACCTGGAGCTTATTCTCTTGTGCAGCTAACTTCTCAACTAATTGACATTTATGACGAGCTCGCACAAATGCTTGCAATTTTACAATGGCTTGGACACAACGCAATGTTCCAATGGCCTGTCTTCTAACCAAATGTCCACGTACAGCAGCTTGCAATTTGACAACACTCTTAAGTTTTTGTAATCCTCTCCTAGCCTGAACACATTCACAGGAAATCAGAGAAATATAATACAAACCCTTGGAAAATACGCAAAGCAATTGCAACTGAGAAAAGAATATACCAAGAATCCCCGAGTGGCAGCCTGAATGACAATAACAACAGATTCATCGAGGTGGATGTCATTGGCAATGGAATTTTCATCAGTTGCCAGCAGATTAGCTACTCCAGAATTCATGACAGCAGATGGTAAGGGGAAGGTTTCATTTATCTTTTGTTCTGTGGGTTTTTTTCCTGGAATAGAAGAATATATTGGAGAATCAAAAGTATTCGTCGGGACTTGTATGCTTTCCTTGTTATAGCTGACAGACACAGGATCTGAGACCACACTATTGCTTAGCACTCTGTGCCTGGTTGATCTCTTTCGGAAACTCCATCGGCGTCTATCTGATGAAGTTTTGCTCTGAGAAAGAATGGATTAAAGTCAGGAAGCTTCAAATCAGTAAATAATAATAATAAGATAACATGGGACAAGCAATGGAGGAATCAGCCTATCTGAAGCTTCACATGCTGCCAACTTTTATTGTAACAAGGAAGGACAGAGGAAGAAATCCACATGCAGTGCTCAAGTTATATTATTTTGGTATTATGTTGTCATGACTCGTATGTCTCTGATGAGGACAAATTATTCACCAATTAGGCAAGTGTTAACTGCGTCCTCAATTTGAGAAAAACTTACAAGATGCTCATATAAAGTTGTATAAGCTAACACAATCACCAAACCAATTCAGTGTTGTGCCAATTATCTCCCAGTATTTTCCAACTCATGCAAAATCCAAGCAAAGACATTCTCGAACTCAGATCCATGGTGCTGGACAACTTAATTGTGTTTCTTTTTTTTTCTTCTCTCTCACATTTTCTTAGTAAATAATTAAGATCAACCGCCACAGTCCTGCTCAATCAACACATCATTTCCCAACCGTGCCTGCAGTTCCTGACAAGCCCCTACATCCGATCCATCAGGTTTAAGGAACATCTCATAAATTGTCCCAGCCAGATCTAGTAATGGGGTGTTCCCAAGGGATCAAAGATTACAAAACACAGTTGTTGGCTACATTAAACTTTTGGATCAAATTAAAATTATAACATCAACATCAATTCTTTTCTCCCAAAAAATTATGAGAAAAATAATCACAAACCTAATCTCTCTTTCAGATCCAAAACGAACAGAACATCCACTTAAGCAGCACCAACATTTAATCATGAAAAACATGCACAAGTAACCAATTTCCCAAATCAATGCATTCCAGCACCCCGATCAATTCCCGGTCCTCTTCCCGAAGGGCAGTACTCACAGCAGAGAGAAAAATCAACACTTAGAAACAAACAATGTGCCTCTCAATGCAGCCCAGTAGCAACTCCTAATAGAACCCAGACACCCATCGCAAGAGAAATAGGGAGGGAAAGAGAAAAGGACAAAAATGATATTTTTATGAGACCTCTGCACCTTTTTTGAGCATCCACATCCATGGATCTGGTAACTATCCAAAACAAACCCAAGCCAGTAAAAAGATCAAACTTTACCCAAATTCCACCACAATCCCCACAGTTCCAACTCAACCACAACCAAACCCACCACGCCACTCTCATAACCTCATCTAAGCCTCCACCAAATTCACAACTAAAGAACAAGAAACAAGCTTCAACCCTCCAATCAAACAGCAATGCACAGCAAAACGAACAAAGAAGAGACCGCGACAAAGAGAAGCAATTACCTCAGCCATCGAATTATCCCCGTCGTCATCCACATCCGCGCCGCCAGTGCAAGCAATCATCCTCAAGCAGGATCTCTTCGATCTCCCCATCGCCCCCTCCGACGATTTTTTCACGAATTCTTCTCCCTTTTCTCTAGGTTTTCAGAGAGGGAGAGAGAGTGCTTCTCCTCGGTTTCGCAGTAGCGTTTCAGCTGGCGGCCATGCCGCTCTACATCATTTATTTTTTTGGGAGCTCGACATTGTCGGATTTTTTAGGAAAAAGAGGAGTGGGTTTTAAATCGGGTTTAATTCGGGGGCTCGCGTCCACTATTTTCCACGCGCGTCCTCTTCCCAACCGTTTTGCGTCGCCTCTAAAACTTGCCGAATGAAGGAAAGAAAGGTCCGTTTCCGTTACGTTCCGGTCAATCGACAATCACGGACAGGATGTGGTAAGCTCACTGCGGTGATGGGATCCGGTTTTCATGTTTCCGGTGGATGAGGCGATCCCAACGGCAACCGGTCACGAGATTCGCGAGAAACCGCCCCTAGATACAGGCAGCTGGCCGTATATTATTTCGTTGCGTTTCGGCTCAGTACGTACGTAGTAGACTCCAGCTCAGAGGCATGGTTAAACTTAAAGATGACGGCCTTTTTTTCGTCGTAACGGCTACCATAGATATCCTAATAGAGAAGAAGCAAATAATTCTCAACACCCGGCTACTAAATAACTTCTCAAAATTTTCAAATATAATAATATAAATTCAAATCTCTTTACAAACTCAAAAAATATTATAATTTGAGTAACAAGGTTGTAATAATATTTTTTTTGATGATAATAAGGTAAAAATATTTTTGCCAAACCATATAAGTAAAATAAATATTAAAATTTCTAATGTACTACTGATCCATCTTATATTTTGTGCAAAACTCATAAGTTTGATGCTGATTCCAATTTGCAGTAATAGAAAAGAAACACTATTAAAGTGATATTTTATATTTATAATAAAGTAACAACATGTTTATACAGTTATTATAATATAGAATAATTGCTATTATGATCAAAAGTGAACTATAAAGTAGCAAATAATAAAAGAATTATTGGGGTAGTAACTATTTTTTGATTATGTTAATTAATTATAAAATAAAATATTTTTAAATTTTAAATTTCTAATTGAATATATAAATAGTTAAAAAGCCAAGTCAAATTATTGTAACTCTGGCTATTGCTTAAATATCCGTGCATATATATAGATGCAAAAAAAAAAAGGATCACCTGAACCATTCTTCATGGCCATTGTTTCCCTGCTTTTGTTTTCTGCCTTTCCTTTTATAGTAACTAAATTAATTATGCCAGCTCAATTTATTATAATCAAATTTCTACGACAAAAGAGCTGCCCGTTATTTTCTACCTAATGGTAATTAACGGTTGATTAGGATAGGGATAAACGGCGTTACTAACTGCATCGGCTAACGGACGCCACCTTTCATGCGCCGCTGGCGAGCGGGGGACCAAACTGAGATCTCTGCGCAGATACTTCTCAGGAACAACTTTATTACAAGAATCAGTCACTCAATTTCGCGATCCATGGATGGCCCATCAGGGCCCAGTGCACCAAACTTCAGTCATTTCAACGGTTCCTGCGGAACATCTGAAACTATCAAATATAGCCGTACACGGTGGGGCCCGGGAGGCAACGGGGGTTGTCGAGGACCGCTGGGGCAGCGGAAAGTGCAACGTGTCATCATGCCATCGGCTATAATCCGGGACGCGTGCTTCTGGCACGTGCAAGGAAAACGCGTGTGCAGACCGCGCCGCCCAAAGTTGATCGTCCCAACGATATGCGTCCTATGATCCGATCCTATGATACTGACCGTTGGATGTGAAAGGGGAATACAAATTAAACATTATAGCCTTGTTCAGCATGGTTTGGGAAAGTAGGCTATTTCACCTGTTTGTTGTTTTTTCTTAATGAAAGTCCTTATAATTGAGTTGTAGATTAAGGTTTGGAAGGTTGGATAGGTTGTCTTTCATGATAAGATTATTATTGGTAAGGTGTTTGGGAGAGTCTTTTGTCATGAAGATAGGAGACAAGGACACTCCACTCCATGTTGCTTGTGATGGAAAAAAGAGGCCTGGGATACAGGATCATAATAAGTAGGGCAGCATCTAGTATGCTTTTTTTTTCCTTTTTTGGTGAAACATCTAGTGTGCCTTTGAGGGTGGCACACTTCACTTAAAGACTCCATCTCTAGGTTTTCTTAAGATCAACTTTAATAGTAGTATGGAATTCGTGATTCGGAACTAGGGACATGCATTGGTAGCTACAGAAGGATGTCGGTTGTTTGATGTAATTATCCCTCTTATAGAGATAAGACGAGCCTAAGAGGGCTTAGTTTATATAGCTATAGTCCGAAAGGCTCCTAATGTAATTCTTGCAGGGGATTCTAAAATGGCTATCGGTTGCTTATTAAATTAGCAGACCTATGCTCACGATTCCCACCCCATCGTGGGGGACATTAGAAGGATGATCAGCATCCTGTAGTCTTTCAAGATTATTCATATTTATAAGAAGGCCAACAATGCGGCAGACTGAATGACTTTCTATTTTGCAAGATACTCGGGTTCAATTATTTGGAATTTGCCCTAAGGAGTACCAACTCAATTGAGGATCATGTAACCGTGCTGCCCTACCCCACCCCATCTTCGTAGTCTCAGCATGTGTAGAACTTTGAGTACAAGAGGTTCCCCTAAGTGAGAGAAGTTTAGTTGCTTATATTATGTTATGTGAACATTATTAGACCTTTTGTTCTTTTCCAAGTGACAACTTATTGTCTTAGCTGGAAAATTCCTAAAGATCATGTATGTGTAGCTGGAAAAAGGGCCACTGTCTCTCAAGTCTAACAAATTGTTGATTACATTACATGAGATTTTCAAACTCTGCTAGAATTTGATGCATAAAATAGTTTTCATATGATGTGCAAGTCAACTGTAGAGAAAATCATATACACTCTATCCCTAGATTATCAAAACTAAAGAGGACAATAAAATGTGAAAGTTTAACAAGACAAAATATTACAGGAAGCAGGAGTGAAATGAAGATTAAATCTTGAGCTATTAAACTTCTAGCCAAAACTATCAAGCAAGAAATAAAGGTTTTACAGGGATATGGTAGTCTAAGGACCTGCTAATGCACAAATCCCCTACCATTTCTAAATTTTTGCAGGCAATGCATGGATGCAAGTTGGTCAATTAGGTTTTAGCTCAACTTAAACTAGATTATGATTGATATGTCATTGCAAGATTAGATGGATATCCAGGTCTATTAAATGACTACCTGGATTTTTTTTTAATTACTTTGTCAGCTCTATGCAAATCTATCTGAGCCTAACCTGTTAGTCAATTCTGCCACTGCCACATACATCCACAACCCATCTGGAGTTCTTGTGACAGTTTGGGGACCATATCTGAAGCACAAGTCATGAAGCTTGGCCTATCATGCTCACTTTCAGATGCCAGTTAGGTCTACAGGCTCAAATCACAGCATGCCACTAATTGTATGTGGGTCTTGACCATGTCATATTCTCTCTTTTTTTCCTTTTTCTTTAATAAAAATCTAAACTGTTTGCCTTCAACTTGTTGGAGTAATGTGAGGTATATGACACCACAATTGCAGTTTTGACATGGAAGTCTCTTATTCTTGCAGGTACTGGATGCATGCAGAGGTGATCCATGTGCTGATCTTGGTGTCAAGGACACAGCTTTCAACCCTAGTAGTACCATGTGGACCATTAAAGTCATTTAAACTTTTAACTACAACATGGGCTCATCAGTCCTGAATTTCCTACATGGAAATAATCCAGAATGTGAAATAATCTTTTCTTTTCAGTTCAATACTCAATGTTTAATTAATGCCAACCACAAAATGAATGAATCTTGCAAGGCCAAACATGATTGTCACCATCTGTTAAACTTTCCTATTCATATTTCCTTGTCGCTTTACTTTTTAGCAGCTGTTTCACAAAAAAAAATTATAATTAAACCGATCAACATAGGTCAATTTAGATGTATATGTTCTTGTCAACCTTAAAAGCTCATCGAAAGTTCAAATGCTTCCACTTTGTTCATAAGGAGCATCCTTATTAAGTCAACATTTAGAATTAACGCAATGATCTCAGGTTAGCAGCCATGGCTTTTTCTGTTGATGTTGAAAACCATTGCTAACCTACTTTTAGGAGATCTGAAACAAGACACAGCCTAAATTCCAGCTTTACCTACTAGGAATTGCAACCTCCTTTATGAACAATTCATGTCTAAAATGCAAATGGTGAAACATAAACTTTAGAAAGTCTTGATGATGATTCGTTGTCCCCCGGCAGATCTAACATCACATGAGCGGAGATCATAGAGCCCACACAGTGCATATTTTGACGATTGCTGACCGAAGAATGGTCCCATTCAACAACCAACTCTTAGTGATGTGCTATTTGTCAAAAAGCAGTGCTCCCATTGCCCAATGCTTCTCCTTGCACAACCGATAAGAGAACCTTCTGTTTTCTTTGGACTTGGAACCTCTTTGATTTAGAAGCCATCTATGATTGAAAGGTTATTGTGCTTCTCACTCTAGCTCAGCCATTAGTTAAAACGTTGAAAGCAGTGTCATCAGATGTGACTTGAGCTAATCCTAGATGCTACCTCTTTAACTGTGTTTTCTCTCTGTCTATATTCTTTGGCACTAGCCATAGTCTTAATGTTATGAGATTAAAAACCTCTAATTGATCAGGAATTAATGTTTAGATTCATTAATTTTATGCCTTCATTTTTCATGTCTCCAGAGTTTGTCATGACCTTTCTGAATCCAAAAAAAAAAAAAGAAGTAAAAGTTATCTGGAAGGATTTTTCTGATCAAAATGAGAACTATAAAATTCTTACTACATGTCTGTGAGTTTATTGTTTCTGTTCATGATCTTTCCAGTCAGACTGCCATATCTTTGCTTCTAGTCCACTTCGCTGCTGCATAAAGATGAACGACATGAGAAGCCATCTCAGAGAGCACGAGCATGCTCCTTGTCGCCGCCATTATCTCCCTGCTTGCCTGAATGCCTATCATCATCATACTGCCCAATACCAGTATACAGCAAATGATTTCCTGATGGTCCACATGGATCTCCCAGTAAGGACTGATATTTTTATCAGGAAGGTCTTGAAGGTGAAGATGGCATAAAATGGCGCAGTCATAGCTTCATTGAAAGAATCAACTTGCCAACTATTGGCTGGTTCATTTGAAATGAATGGAGGAGTTGCCTTTCTTCTTTCTTTCCCAACTTGATCTAGGTTCCCACAAATTACACATTATACAATTATCAGAACTCAAACCTGGAAAATGCCACAAACAAGTGGCCTTGGAATTTCTTTCAATCAAATGAGCAGTGCTGAAGATATGGAGTTTCTCACCACCAAATACAACCTTGGAGTTACTTATTAATTGATGTAACCTTGGAACAGTTTTTATTCATATGTCCCTTTCCTATGGTTAGAGACAATGCAGGTTATTTCACTAAATCAATTATTGAATCGGACCAAAAAGTAAAGGAACTCTCAATCCAATCTAGAAGTTTTATGAGTAAAAAAGGTGAAAGACCATCCAGTTTCTATTGACAAAAGGTGAAATCACAGGGTATATTGCTCTCAAGAGGTCAGAAGAAATTTTGGATTGCAGACACTCTTGGGGTGTTTGGGTGTATATAGGCTAACATATGACTATAGAATACCATATGCCAGAGGGGCTTGGTGACAGAGAATGGCTATTACATACTGAAGTCACAAACCCTGTGAAATGCTGATTTTCTACTGGATTTAGGCTCTGTTTGGGAGAGCTGTTGGCAGTAGAGCTGTTGGAAGTAGAGCTGTCTGAAGTAGAGCTGTTATAAAAAACTGTTTGCTGTTTGGTAACTACATTCGTAAAGTGTTATGGTACTTTGTTTTGTGTTTGGTAAACGAACTGAGAAAGTACTTTTGTATGACAAAATTATCATAAAGGACATTGCATAGTATTATACAACAGAACATAATAAAACATAACATATATTAATACATAAATATACGATATAGTATAATATTTTTGTAATATAAAATAATATTATTATAATATAGCATAATAGTAATATAATTATTAGAGTAAATTAATATTTGGTAATATAATATAATATTAAATTATTTAACATAACATATTAATATATTATGATATAATGTAATATATATTATATTTATAGTATAATACAATAATAAAGGTATAAAATATTATAATTATTAATATAAATTAATTTCTCATAATATAACATAATATTAAATTATTTAAAATAATATATTAATGTATTATAATGTAATGTAATATAATATAATATTTATAGTATAATACAATAATAAAAGGTATAAATATTATAATTATTAGTGTAAATAAATAATAATGTTGAAATATATTTATTTATTATCTTATTTATTCATTCATTCATTCATTTATATAAATATTTATTTATTTATTTATTATATTTTTTAAATTTTCTTTTCTTCTCTTTTTTTCTTTTCTTTTCTTCTTTTTTTCCTTTTCTTTTTCTTTTCTTTTTTTCTTCTCTTCTTCTCCTTCCTTCCTCTCCCCCGTTCTCCTTTCTTCTCCTCTCGCGCGGCCGGCGGTGCCGGAAGGGGGCCAAGCCACCGCCGCCGCGGAAGGGGGCCGGGCCGGAGCCGGCGGCGGCCGCGGGAGGGGGCCGGGTCGTGGCCAGCGGCGGCCGCGGCTGGCCCCCTAGAAAGTGCTCTCCCGCGAGGCCGACAACACCGGGCTGGGCCGTGGCGGATGCGGGAGGAGGGCGGGTCGTGACCGCCGGCGGCCGCAGGAAGGGGGAGGGCACCCCCTTCTTCTTCCTGTTCTTCGGCCCCTCCCCACCGTGGGACCTCCTTCTTCGGCACCGCCCCTTTCTGTGACGGGGACATCATCGCCGGCGGCGGCTGCGGGAAGGGGAAGACCACCCGTCTTCCTCTTCTTCGGCACCTCCCCACCATGGGGGCGGGGGAGAGAGAGGGGGTGCGACGGCGGGGCAGAGGGAGAGGGTGCGGCGGCGGGGGAGAGGGAGGGGATTCGGAAAACTCCAAATTGGAGCTTCCCCCCAAAAGCTGTTTTCAGCTTCCCGCAAAAGCTGAAACAGCTTTTCAGAAAATTTACCAAACACCATTTTTTAGCTAAAAGTAGTTTTGGAGGGCCAGAAAGTGCTTTTTGGCCCTCTAAAAGCTCTCCCAAACAGGGCCTTAATCAACTGTACTCTTGGATTGCTATCGAAGGAATGTAACCATTTTGTTTGTGATGATTGCTATGAAATAGGAATTTGGTGGAATGTATAGTAAACGTATACAAACAAGAAGCAATCACAATAAAAGGATGGAAAAAATGGGATTGGTTAATTAATACTTTTCTGATATAGCATGATACAAAAGGCAGTCCAAGGTATCAAGGAAAATGAAGAAAACAAGCAAGTGACAACTCAAGTCCAGCTACCGCAATAAACACTGCCAGATTTTTTGTGCTTCCCATGATTCTAGGATCAGTCAAGCAAGTGACAACTCAAATCCAGCTACTGCAATAAACACTGCCAAATTTTTGCGCCTCCCATGATTCTAGGATCTGTTTTTTATTTTTGTAAATATTACCATTTATTGTGTTGTAAATTTTCTTTTAAGTTACATATTTTGTACGCCTAAAATTATGCTTCTCTAATTGTATAAATATACAGAGTATGAATAGAAATTATTTGTGAGTTCAAAATTCAAAATCATAGCAGTGTGCATTCTCTTTATGGTATCAGAGCCACAAACCTCTAACAAGTGTCTATCCTTTCTTGCTTCCTGCGACATGGCTGCCATTCCTACATCTACCACTGATTCCCCAATTATCACCATCAATGCCGCAACTACCATTAAGGAAAAACTCACCCCTTCTACCTTCCCTCAGTGGAGGGCTCAAGTTGAAGCATTGCTCATTGGTTATGATCTTATTAACTTTGTCACTGGTAATAAAAAATGTCCTACTATTGATGAAACGAACTCCGCTGCCTCCAAAGTCGCGAACTCCCACTGGGTTCGCCAAGACAAACTCATCCTCCACGCAATTCTTGCCTCCACCTCCACCACTATTACCCCACTCCTTGCTGCATATAAAACATCTCATGAGGCTTGGGCAACACTTACCCGTTTATATGTGGGAAAATCACGAACGCATGTGATGCAACTCAAGGAGGATTTGACCTTGATCACTCGTGGAAATCGTACAGTCACTGAGTTCCTTCAAGCAATCAAAGTGATTGCCGATGAACTTGCAGTCATTGATCATCCTGTTTCGGAAGATGACTTAACTCTCTACATCCTCAATGGATTGGGTCCCGAATTTAGAGAAATTGTGGCACCCATTCGTGCTCGAGAGACCTCTCTGAAATTTGAAGAAATACATGATCTTCTTGTAGGTCATGAGAGTTACCTTCGACGATTGGAGAATCAATCAGCAGCAAGCTTTGTTCCCAATTACTCTCATCGGCAAGGAGGAGCTCCTGGACAGCAAAAACAAAGCCCTAAGTATTCCTCCAACAAGCCCCGCGGCAACAACGGACATAACAAAAATGGGCCCTCGCAGTAGTCTTCCTCCAATTCGGGCTACAGGAAATATAAGCCGAAGTGCCAATGGTGTGATCAAATTGGCCATACGGCCAAAAGCTGCCCAAAAAATAGTTTACAGTTTTAATAAAAAAAATAGGTTACTGTTTAATTAAAGAAAATAGTTTACTGTTTAATTAAAAAAATAGTTTACTATTTTAATCAAGAAAACATTTTACTGTTTTAATAAAAAATAGTCTACTGTTTAATAAAAAATAAAAACAGTTTACTGTTTAATTAAAGAAAATAGTTTACTGTTAAACAAAAAAATAAAACAGTTTACTGTTCTAATTAAGAAAATAGTTTACTATTTTAATATAAAAAAATAAAAGTGGCTAGCTGACTCGGCGGCATCTCACAATATGACCACCGACCTCTCTAATCTGTCAATAAATACTGAATGATGGTACTGATGAGGTGGTAATCGGTGATGGATCAGGTTTACCTGTATCTTATATTGGTTCATTATCCCTTGCATCGTCTAATCGTGTTTTTTCATTTATGTGATACCCTTTGTGTTCCCACAATTCAAAACAATCTTATTTCTGTTCACCACTTTACCAAGCATAACAATATTTACCTTGAATTTCATCCTACTTATTTTTTGGTGAAGGATCGGATCACGGGGGCGACACTACTCAAAGGCGAATGTGAAGATGGAGTGTACCCATTTCCGGAGACTCTAGAAGCAAACTCCAAAAATGCCGTTGTCTATGTTCATGAACATACTACCACCGATGGATGGCACAAAAGACTTGGTCATCCATCTTCAAAAATTGTTCGTCATTTAATTAATGCTTTTTCTTTACCCACCAATAAGCATAGACATCTATCTCTTTGCACTTCATGTTCTCAAAATAAAGCTCATCGTCAACCGTTTAATTCTTATGGTCTCACTAGCACTACTCCCCTGGAATTAATTTACACGGATGTTTGGGGTCCATCTCATGAAATTGGTATTGATGGTTCAAAATATTATGTTATTTTTGTTGACCACTATACCAAATATATCTGACTCTATCCTATGACTCATAAGTCCAATGTTCAAACAATTTTTCTGCAATTTCGAAATCTTGTGGAAAATAAGTTTAATACAAAACTAAAGAGTCTTTACTCCGATAATGGTGGAGAATATATTGGCCTCAAATCTTACCTTTCCGTCCATGGGATTAGTCATTACACAACCGCTCCCTACACTCCACAACAAAATGGTATGTCTGAAAGACGACATACGACATCGCCATCTTGTTAAGACTAGTCTCACCTTACTCACAGACGCTCACATGCCTCTCTCATATTGGCCATACGCATTTCAAACTGCTGCATATCTTATAAATCGCATGCCCACCTCGACATTGAACAATCAATCTCCATTTGAAAAATTGTTCAAACAAATCCCAAATTACATCAAGCTCAAGCAATTTGGCTGCCTATGTTATCCCTTAACTAGGCCATATAACAAACATAAACTTGAGCCCAAAGCCCAACCATGTACATTTGTGGGTTACTCACTCTCCCAAAACGCATATCTATGCCTTGAGCCCATTATACGAAAGCTCATTCACTCTCGGCATGTCATCTTCCAAGAAGGGACTTTTCCTTTTCAAAACACAAGCCCTAAAACTCCCGTGCCCACCTCACCTACATCAGTCCAAGAAAATCCCTCAGTCATGATCTCGTTGCCAAAAGTCATCTTCGCTCCGCTTCAAGCTCTAGAATCTCCGGTATTGGGTGCTGAAGTCTCGCCATCGTCTGCGACTGGGTCACCTCCTGAACCGCCTCCTCACCAAGTAAGTAATCCCTCTTCCTCTACCTTGATTTCGAATCAAATTTCTCCATTAGAAGTGCATGAATCCAATGTTTTTAAAAATAATGAAGTCTGCACTCATCGCATGACTACCCATTCTATGAACAATATTTATAAGCTAAAAAAATCATTTGTAGTCACTAAGCATCCTCTTCCACCCTCCTTGGAACCCACGAGTGTTACTGAAGCACTCACCGATTCACGATGGCGTGATGCCATGTCCTCTGAATTGACTGCTTTAATGCGTCACAATACATGGCAACTAGTTCCACCATCGAGTGATTGTAATATTGTTGGCTGTAAGTGGGTGTTTCGAATTAAGAGGCATGCTGATGGATCTGTTGATCGATTCAAGGCCAGACTCATGGCAAAAGGGTTCAATCAGAGACCAGGATTGGATTACATAGAGACATTCTGTCTTGTAGTAAAACCAGTCACCATACGCACTATGTTAACCCTTGTTGTTATGCAAGGTTGGTCCCTAAGGCAATTAGACGTCAATAATGCCTTTCTTCATGGGCATCTCACTGAAAAAGTATATATGAGGCAACCACCTGGTTTTAGGAATCCGGAAAAACCATATCATGTTTGTTGTCTTACAAAGGCAAAATAAAACAAGCACCTCATGCTTACTACTCTGTCCTCAAACAAGCACTGTTAGAATTTGGTTTCCTCAATGATAAATCTGATTCTTCTCTATTTGTGTTTCATGATGGTTCCATACTTGCCTATTGCTTGGTGTATGTTGATGATTTAATTCTCACTGGAAATAATTCGACATTCGTTGCAAGCATTATTGATCAACTTGGACAAAAATTCTCCATCAAAGACTTGGGATCATTATATTTTTTTCTTGGTGTTGAGGTCATCCCTACCAAAGAAGGCTTGTATCTAACTCAGCATAAGTATATCCGAGATATACTTGATAAAACGAGTATGGATGGAGCTAAGGATGTCACAACTTCTCTATCTACCTCAATACCTCTAAAGTTGGCAGATGGTTCCTCATCAGCTGATTCAACACAATACCGAAGAGTGATTGGAGCATTGCAATACTTGTCCTTAACAAGACCTGATATAAGCTTCGCAGTGAATAAACTGCGAGTATTGGGCCGCCAGATGGGCCGACCTAGACCGAAGTCAGCAGCCCATCTGGAGGCCACTATCGGTTGCCACGAAGGGGGGGAAGGGGGGAGAAGTGGATGTACGGTGTTCAGTCGTCGAACTCTCTAGAACCCATCTCTCTATTTCTTGATCCTACGTTACTGTTCCTTCCTCACTGTTCTCCTCCTTCCTCGGAGACCGAGCTCCCTGAACGGACGCCAGCATCGCCGGAGAAAGTGCTCATGACTCCTCCCCGAAGTTAGGTAAGCTTCCGACCATCTTAGTTTTTCTCTTCCCAGCCTTCTTCCCTTCCGATTTGCTTGGGATAACACACACACACACACAGAGAGAGACAGAGAGAGAGAAAGGAGAAAAAAAATCAAGCAAGAAAGAAAGAAAGAAAGAAAGAGAAAGAAAGAGCAGAAGGGGGGGCTCACCCGTGCGTCTCCTCCACGAAAAGGGTGTTGAGGACCCCCGCAAGCCACGCCGCAAGAGGAGCAACAACCGCACACCAACCGAGGGCCAAAATAGCCATGCCAACCAAAGAGGGCTATCAGACCACAATGAGGCCAACGGGGGGTCAAGCCAAGGCCAACTACTTTGCTTGGAAAGCCTTGGCCAAGCCCCTTCATTCGGCCGAGCACGCCCAACCTCGGCTGGGCCAAAAATGCGCCCATGCATGCCCAAACCTTGGCCAAGCATGCCCAACCTTGGCCGAACCCGCCACGCGCGCAACCCTGCCGAAGCCAAGCCGCAGCCAAATCCTGCCGCAGCCAACCTCGCTTGCTACAGTGCGGCGAGGTTCGGCAGGACGAACCTCGCCTGCTACAGTGCCTAGGGGTGGCAAAATATGACCCGACCCGTATTCGACCCGCCATAAACAGGTTTGGGTTTGGCCTAAATAGGTTTGGGTCATAAACAGGTCGACCCGTTTAACCTGTTTATTAATTGGATCGTATACAGATTTTAGATGTCTGACCCGTTTAAACCGTTTAACCCGTTTAACTGTTGGGCAGGTTAAACAGGTCTAAACAGGTTAAACGGGTTAAACAGGTCTAAACGGGTCTAAACAGGTCTAAACAGGTTAAGCGGGTCTAAACAGGTCTAAACAAGTCGGGTTGTGCAGGTTAAACAGGTCTAAATAGGTTAAACGGGTCAGGTTGGGCAAACAGGTTAAACAGGTCGGGTCGGATTGGGTAAACAGGTTAAACGGGTCGGATCGGGTTACCTGTTTAATAAACAGGTCAGGCTCAGGTTGTAATTTCTGATCTGTTTAATAAACAAGTCGGGTTCCGGTTTATGATTTTCTGACCCGACCTGCATGTGACCCGACCCGTTTATGACCCGACCCGACCCGATTGCCACCCCTAACAGTGCCCGAGCGCACAGTGCCTGTGCGCCCAGGCCCCCGCACGTCCAGGCCCGCGCCCAGCCGCGCGCCCGTACACCCGCCCGCCTGCACCCGCCCGTGCGCCAGCACCCACGAGCTTGGCGCGCGCTCAGTCCCAGTCCCACCCGAACTGGGACACGTCCAGCCAGGACGCGCGACCCGGCCAACCGGGACACGCGCCCCGTGTGCCCAGCCTGCGTGCCCAATCCCAGTCCCTCACGGACTGGGACTCTTCTAGCCCCAACTGGGACACGCGTCCCGCGCGCCCAGTCCACGGGATCCGTGCAGATCCGGCCATCCATCCACCTCCATTCAACGGCCAAGGATCAATGTCTAAGCAGCTGTGGGAGGACCTCTTCTTGGGTGATTTTGAGCCATATATCTCATGCCAATCAACGGTGGAAAAGGCCTTGTATCCATGAGAAGATAATATGCCATGTTTATCAAAAGTGAGTTACTTAGTTTTGTCTAGGGCTTAGCCTATAAATAAGGTTGTGAGGGGCCATTGTAGGGCATCCAAGGATCAATGAGTTGAGTCTTGTTTCTCTTGTGAGAGAGTCGGCCGTAAGGCTTGGGCTATTGAGGGGTTTGGCCTTCAATAGATTTTGGTTCTTAAATCTTGTGTTCTAGAACTTGGGCTAGTGGTAGATCCATCAATCTCCACTAGATTGGGCTAGGAAGAGATCTCTCAATCTCTTGCTAGATTTCTTTTGCTTTCTTTGTTCTTGTCATTTGCTTTCAATTTAGAAGAATATAAATCAAGTTTGCTTTCATTGTTGATCTTCTTCTTGCATTATTCCACCGAGCGTTGCCTACAATCGGTCCATCGTCATCGTTTTTGAAGGCGCACGCAAGGAGCACAAGGAAAGGGGCTTGGTGAGGGGCTTTGGACCGTGAGCCCCCATCAAATTGGTGCTTTCATTGAGAGATATTCCTTGAAGGAGGTAACGCTTGAATACCAATCTTCTAGATCTGAATCTGTGTTGCATATTCTGTTAGATCTAAAGTTAGAAATCAGATCATAGTTGTTGGTGAAGTTCATAAAAATTCTGCATCCTATATTTTGGGTTTGAATTTGTATTCGATTGGGGAATGTTTAATTTCTGTTTTTATTGTAAAACCCCTGTCGGAGGCTGATTGAGTGGTGTACACGCCAGGTGGGTTGGTTCATCCATTGGGTGACAACCGCAGGAGATTTGGGGACTGGTGTGAGAAGTTTCTGTGTTGCAGAAAAATTCTGCAACAAGATGTTTGTTTGGGCTGTTAAGAACATAATTTTTTGAAGCTTTGATTTTGATTTTTTGTGGAGAGTTTCAGAGCTTATTAGTCACTGTAATAGGCATCTTTACGTGTTGATTTGGTTCTATTTTGAGGAAGATATTGGCTGCTGGAGTCAGTAGACTGCTGCAGAAATTTTCTGCAGTCTAGAAATTTTTTGTGCAGCAAGTCTTTGGGGCTTGATTGAGTCTGGTTTTTGGGAGTTAGAGGGGCTGTTGTCTCAGAGTTTTAGAGTCCTAAAACAGAGGGTTAAAAGGAGATGGAGTCTCCCCAAAATAGCAACCAAAATAGGAGGTTAGAAGCCCTTGAAGTTAGTTCGGCCAACCTTAACCGGGCATTAGAAACTTTGTCCAATACTATGGCTGCAAATATGGCTGAAATAAGGAAGAAAACAATGCCAACATGGAGAGGTTGGAAAAGAGGATGCTAGAGAGGGGACATAAGAGGGTGCAAGAAGAAGTGCCTAGGTCACATGCCGCACGGCAGGGCCGGGCAAGGTATGAGAGGGATGCCATTAGTGTTCAGGGTACACATCATGTAGATCATGGCATTAGGCACCATGGGCGAATGGGAGGAAGGATAGAAGCCGAAGGCTTAGTGTTTGAGAGGTGGCTTGATGATGAGAAGGTTAGTAATGGCCATAACAATCATGATGAGGCCGATAGTGAACCCAAAGAACGGCCCTTCCATGCTCAAAGGCCTCATGGCCGAAGAGAATCCATGGCAAGAAGAGGAAGAAACATGTGGGGTAATGACTTTAGAGATGATGACTATAGGAGTCCACGGCCTAGAGAAGAAGGGCTTAGGAAACCCAAATTAACTTCCCAAAGTTTGGTGGAGGAGACCCATATGAGTGGCTTGACAAGGCGGATCAATACTTTAACGTTTATGACATCCCACGGGCTGATCGGGTGACCCTAGCTAGTTTCCACTTAGATGGTAGGGCTAGCCGATGGTGGAGGTGGATCCGGGCCTTGTATGAGAAAGAAGGAAGAAGGTTGGGGTGGACTGCCTTTATGGACGAATTCATGAAGCAATGGGGACCATCCCCCGTTGTCAATCACCATGGTCAACTTGCAAAACTTAAACAGGAGGGCATGAGGGCAAAGTCCAGACCTACATCGATGAGTTCTGGCAATAACAAACTATGGTCAGCAGATGGTCCGACAAAGCCTTGCTTGGTACCTTCATTGACGGCTTCAAACCATGGCTAGCCAAGGGGATCAAACTCAAACGACCAACGTGGCTACAAGAGGCAATGCGCATGGCGGAGATCCTAGACCAAAGCTATAATCCAAAACGACGTTCAACCAAGGATGGTGCCATCAGCAAGTTCACCAAACCACAACCATCCAAGGTAAATTTCAGATCCAAAGAGATAACTTCAACAAGCTCCAAAAATCAGCAAAGGGAGGTGAAGAAGTTGTCACGTGATAAGCTGCAAGATTACATAAAAAAGAGGCTATGTTTTAAGTGTGGTGAAAAGTGGAGCCGGGAGCATCGTTGCAAGACCGGCCAAGTCTACGTCCTTGATGCAAACAGCGACGAAGAGCCCGCTGCATCTGAAAATTCATACAGCAGCAGCGAGGAGGAAGATCACTCCGAATAGACCGAACCATGTGCAGAAAATCAGCATGCTGAATTGTCACTCAATGCACTTTGCGGCGCATCAAAATCCTCCACAATGAGGCTCATAGCTTGGATCGGCAAGCATGAGGTCTCCTTGTTAGTGGACAGCGGCTCTTCTCACAATTTCATCAACTCAGCAATCGTACGAAAGGTTGGACTCAAAGGTACATCGGTTTCACCGTTTGAAGTCAAAATTGCTAGTGGTGAAAAATTACTATGTGCTGAAATTGTTAATAATGTAAAGATGAATGTACAAGTGGTGAGAGTTAAAACCGACCTACATGTACTTCAATTAGTTGGCTTAGACATTGTATTGGGAAATGCATTGTTACGTAGTCTAGGTCGGATGGTGACCGACTTCGATGCAATGACCATGGAGTTTAGACTCGGTGGCAGAAAGAGGACATTGACGGCCTTGAGCAGCAAGGAAGTACGGCCTTACGAGGCCAACATGATAGAAAAACTTTACAAAGGAGGGGCTAGTTGCTTTGCCGTTGTTATGGCTAGCCCGAACCAAGAAGATCCTCTCCAAGATGATGCAGAAATCCAGCAGCAGCAAGTACTTGAGGGGCTGCCACCACCAATCTAGAGGGTGTTAGAGGCTCATCAAAGTGTCCTCCAGAAGCCTACTTCCCTCCCGCCACAATGAGGCTTTGATCATCCAATTCAAATGAAAGATGAGACTGCTGCGGTCAATGTTCCACCATACAGGTACGCGCACTTTCAAAAGGGAGAAATTGAGCGCCAAGTTGATGAAATGCTCAGCCAGGGGCTGATCCGATATAACTCGAGTCCCTTCTCCACACCCGTTCTATTGGTGAGAAAGAAGGATGGCTCATGGAGATTCTGCACCGACTACCGAGCCCTTAACAAAGCAACCATCAAAGACCGTTTTTCGATCCCTACGGTGGACGAGATGCTCGATGAATTGCATGGTGCCAAGTTCTTCACCAAATTGGACTTGCGAGCCGGCTACCATCAAATCAGAATGAAAGAGGAGGATGTGCACAAGACGGCCTTCAGGACACATTCCGGTCACTACGAGTACTTGGAGATGCCATTCGATCTATGCAATGCACCATCAATATTCCAAGTGGCCATGAACGAAATTTTCAGACCCTACTTGCAAAGGTTTGTCTTAGTATTTTTTAATGACATATTGATATATTCCAGATCCATGGACGAGCACCTTGGGCACTTGGAGATTGTTCTACGCACCTTGGAGGAGCACCACTTTCACATCAAGCCTTCAAAGTGTGCGTTCGCGTAAGCAGAGCTCGAGTACTTGGGCCACATAATTTCAGCCGAAGGAGTTCGTGTGGATCAGCGAAAAATTCAAACCATGCTCGATTGGCCATGGCCGAAGGATATCACGGCCCTAAGAGGATTTTTGGGGCTAACAGGCTACTACCGACGATTCGTAAAGGATTACGGGCTGATTGCAAAGCCGCTGACCACCATGCTGAAAAAGGAGGTTTCATGTGGACCATTCAAGCATGCAAGGCATTTGAAGACCTCAAGGAAGCTATGACACAAACACCGGTACTTGCCTTACCCGACTTTTTCAAACCATTCGAGGTCTACACCGACGCTAGTGGCGAAGGTATAGGTGCTGTTTTGGTGCAGGAACGACGACCCTTGGCCTTCATTTCCAAAGCATTAGGGCCAAGAAAGAAAGCTTGGAGCACCTACGCAAGAGAATTGTTGGCAGTTGTACATGCAGTAAAGGTTTGAAGGCCATACCTTCTCGGCCGACGCTTCACCATCATCACGGACCAACAAGCACTTCGCCATCTACTTCAACAGAAGATAGTGACTCCCGAACAGCAAAAATTTTTTGTAAAGTTGCTAGGTTTTGAGTACGACATCATCTATCAACCCGGCAAAGAAAACAAAGTGGCTGACGCATTGTCGCGAAGGGAGAACAATCAGATGTTGTGGGTGGCTGAAGACATGAACGAGCCGCAGAATTTTGCAGCAATCAGCGGCGTTGATTGGAGGATTTGGGACCGAGTTCGCGAGGCAACAAAGCTCGACGCCCGAGCACAAGAAATCCAAGAAAAACTAGATGCAGCGGCTACGGGTGTTGCAGAATTTAAGGTACGCGATGGTCTGATTTTTTACAAGGAAAATGTCTATGTCCCCGACGTCCCCAACTTGAGAAGGAACATCTTAGACCACTTCCACAACAGCAAGAAAGGTGGCCATTCAGGTTGTCTTCACACCTATCTTCGTGTGAAGCACTTTTTCTATTGGAAAGGGTTGAAGCACGACGTCAAAACCTTGGTGGCCGAGTGTGAGACATGTCAGAAGACCAAATATGATCCACGGGCACCCACCGGACTGCTGCAACCTCTTCCCAATCCGAACATGATATGGGAGGATTTGACCATGGACTTCATCGAGGGTCTACCGACAAGCAAGGGCTACGAGGTGATCCTAGTGGTGGTTGATCGGCAAAGTAAGTATGCACACTTCATACCTCTTAAACATCCTTATACAGCCAAGTCAGTTGCATATGCATTCATGGAGACCATTGTTTGACTCCATGGAGTACCAAGGAGCATCGTCACCGATCGAGATCGAGTCTTCATGAGTACTTTCTGGAAGGAGCTGTTCACCTTGCAAGGAAGCAAACTAAAAGCCAGTTCCTCTTACCACCCACAGACAGACGGACAGACAGAGATAGTCAACAAGACCTTGGAGCAAAACCTGCGCTGCTTCTGCCATGAGCAACAATCACGGTGGGAAGCTTTCATACCCTGGGCTGAATTCTGGTATAATACTTTCTACCATTCATTCATTAAATTGAGTCCTTTTGAACTTGTGTATGGAAGACCCCCGCCACTATTGACTACATATGAGAGGGGTACGGCCCGAAGTGAGAAAGTTGAGCAGGAATTATTGGCAAGAGACGAAGTCCTAGCAAATGTAAAAAGAGAGCTCCAGAAGGCACAAGAAAGAATGAAAAGGTACTACGAGCAAGGCCACCGAGAAGTTGTCTTCAACCCTGGCCAATTTGTCTACCTAAAGCTAAAGCCCTACCAACAAAAATCATTAAAAAATAAGTTCAGCCACAAGCTATCTCAAAAATTTTATGGGCCATTCAGAATCATAGAACGCATCAGAGAGGTCGCCTACCGACTGAAGTTACCCGCCTCATCTCAGCTTCATCCAGTCTTCCATGGATCTTGGCTCAAAGAGAAGGTTGGTGACCCAGCGTTAATTGCACCGGACTTACCCACATTTGATGAGGAGGGTCGGCTACTTCTACAAGCAGTTGAAGCTCTCAAGTACCGCATATGGCGACGAGGCCGAGAACAACACAAAATTTGGCAAGTCTTGATTCAGTGGGGCGGCTTGCCCAAGGAAGATGCTACATGGGAGGACCATGACGAGGTCTCTCAGCGGTACCCTAACTTCATCCTTGAGGGCAAGGATGTTTTTCAAGGGAGGGAAAATGTTGAGGACCTCCGCAAGCCACGCCGCAAGAGGAGCAACAACCGCACACCAACCGAGGGCTAAAGTAGCCATGCCAACCAAAGAGGGCCATCGGACCACAATGAGGCCAACGGGGGGTCAAGCCAAGGCCAACTACTTTGCTTGGGAAGCCTTGGCCAAGCCCCTTCATTCGGCCGAGCACGCCCAACCTCGGCTGAGCCAAACGTGCGCCCATGCATGCCCAAACCTCGGCCAAGCATGCCCAACCTTGGCCGAACCCACCGCACGCGTAGCCCCGCCGAAGCCAAGCCGCAGCCAAATCCGGTCGTAGCCAACCTCGCTTGCTACAGTGCGGCGAGGTTCTTGGGCAAGAACCTCGCCAGCTACAGTGCCCGAGCGCATAGTGCCCGCACGCCCAGGCCCGCACCCAGCCGCGCGCCCGCCCGCCTGCGCCCGCCCGTGCGCCAGCGGCCGCGCGCGCCCAGTCCCAGTCCCACCCGGACTGGGACACGTCCAGTCGGGACGCGCGACCCGACCAACTGGGACACGCGTCCCGTGCGCCCAGCCTGCGTGCCCAGTCCCAGTCCCTCCCGAACTAGGACTCTTCCAGCCCCAACCGAGACACACGTCGCGACCATCCGGGACACGCGTCCCGTGCGCCCAGTCCGCGGGATCCGTGCAGATCCGGCCATCCATCCGCCTCCATTCAACGGCCAAGGATCAATGTCTAACCAACTGCGGGAGGACCTCTTCTTGGGTGATTTTGAGCCATATATCTCATGCCAATCAACGGTGGAAAAGGCCTTGGATCCATGAGAAGATAATATGCCATGTTTATCAAAAATGAGTTACTTAGTTTTGTCTAGGGCTTAGCCTATAAATAAGGTAGTGAGGGGCCATTGTAGGGCATCCAAGGATCAATGAGTTGAGTCTTGTTTCTCTTGTGAGAGAGTCGGCCGTAAGGCTTGGGCTATTGGGGGGTTTGGCCTTCAATAGATTTCGGTCCTTAGATCTTATGTTCTAGGACTTGGGCTAGTGGTAGATCCATCAATCTCCACTAGATTGGGCTAGGAAGATATCTCTCAATCTCTTGCTAGATTTCTTTTGTTTTCTTTGTTCTTGTCATTTGCTTTCAATTTAGAGGAATATAAATCAAGTTTGCTTTCATTGTTGATCTTCTTCTTGCATTATTAATATTCCACCGGGCGTTGCCTACAATCGGTCTATCGTCATCGTTTTTGAAGGCACACGCGAGGAGCGCAAGGAAAGGGGCTTTGGACCGTGAGACCCATCAAAGGGCCAGCTGCTGTGGGTGCCGCCGGTTTCGGCCTGGGCCTCCCGAGCACTCCGGTGAGAGACCGCTCCCTTGTGTTCACGGAAAAGAGGAGGAGGAGGCCGAGCTTCGGATGCCGCCGGCCTCGGGCCATTTTCCCCGAGCTTCCTCTCCGCCGTGGGTTCTCCTCCCGAGCTCCCTCTCCACCGTGGGGTTTCCCCAAGCTCCATTTTGGGATCTTCCTCCTTTTGTGCTCACGGGAGAAGAGTGGGAAGGTGAGAGGAAGAAGAAAAGAGAGGAGAAGGAGGAGAAGAAAAGAGAGGGGAAGAGCTACGGGGAGAAGAAAAGGAAGGGAAGGAAGAAAGATGGGAGCACAGGATGCTTCGGGATTCGGGAAAGAAGGAGAAAAAAAAAAAAGGAGAGCTACGGGAAGCTTCGGGAAGAAACATGAAGGAAAGAAAAAGAAAAGAAAAAGAGAGGAAAAGAAAGAAAGAAAGGGAAAAAAAAAGAGGTGAGTGGAGGCCCATCGTGGACCAACTTAGGCCCAGTTCAACCATGTTGGGCCCAGTTTGGGCCGTACCCCTTTGTAGGCCCAACTTGTGCCCACTTCATCCTTGTTGGACCCTATTTGGCCGTACCCATTTATGGGTCCAATTTGGGCTCAGTTCAGTCGTGTGGGGCCCTGTTGGGCTGTGTCCAATAGTACTTTAGATTTTGCTTCGTCCTGAAATTAACAAAAAAATTTATTATATCTAAATAGGTGCACTTGATCTGTTTGTTTGAAATGGAATTTAGGCAAGGAAAGGTAAGTAATTTAATACCTCAAATTGTATTTTTCAAAGTATTTGATAAAATAATTATTAGTGATTGAATCTTGAGATATATTTTGTACCTAGTAAAATGGGTCATGCATGTTAAATATCATTTGAAATTTATGTTATGTGTTATGAAATCTGAAAAATGTGACTGGGTAAATGATGAAAAATCTATTTTGTATACATGTATGTATTCTCAGCATGGCTATAATCTGGCCGGGATTATTCGTTGGCCTTGTCGACTTGTATCTGTGAGAGACCGGTTTCGACACCGTACCACCGGTGATTAGAATAGTAGTGTTTGCACACCGTACCACCGGTGTTTAATAATAGTGATGTTTGGACACCGTACCACCGATATATAATAATAGTGGTGTTTGGCACTTTGTGCGACCCATGCCACTGGATTTCGTGGCTGTAGCCTACATATGCTGGAATTTCCGTATCAGAGTTTTTGTGAAAATGATGATGAGTTTTGAAAGAAAAAAAAATGTGCTTATCTGTGATTTAATTTCTAGTCATTATTTTGCATTTTGATTAATTATCTGATATGCTTTGACCCCACTCTGGGATATTATATTGCTTACTGGGCTAGTGTAGCTCATTATCCTATTCTATTTATTTTTCAGATCCAGAAGCTTGATCGTACGGGATTGGAGAGCACGATAGATTTTGGAAGTTTTTGCTAAAATTAGAATTTTGGTTAGTTTAACTAAAATATTTGAATTATGTTGATATATGCAAATTTTGGAAA
This sequence comes from Phoenix dactylifera, assembly GCF_009389715.1. Classification (NCBI taxonomy): domain Eukaryota; kingdom Viridiplantae; phylum Streptophyta; class Magnoliopsida; order Arecales; family Arecaceae; genus Phoenix; species Phoenix dactylifera. The sequence continues at coordinate 83,024 of NW_024068676.1, forward strand.
TTTTGTAAAATTTTATTTATATATATATATAATGCCAAATTTTAGGCATGTGTGATATCATTGATCTGATCAGCCGCCTTGTGCGCCCGTGCGGCCCGCCGCATGGGCGTGCGGCATCTGCCGCGCTCCGGGCTCGGGCTCGGGGCGTGACATAGACTCTCATAATTTATGCATTGTCCCGCACAAACTCATTGGACAGCCACTAAAAGACTGCTGCGTTACTTGAAGAACACTATTTTTCACGGCATCAATATAACAAAAACATCAAGCCCAGCACTCACGTGTTTCTCGGATGCTGATTGGGCCGGCAATTTGGATGATAGAATATCTCATCTTCCTTGGTAACGCACCCATTTCATGGAGTTCCAAAAAGCAACGTGTATCAACGGAAGCCGAGTATAGGGCCTTAGCAACAGCAGCAGCAGAGTCCATGTGGCTGCTATCTCTATCCCAAGAACTGAAGTTCTCATTATCACAACCACCTATACTCTTGTGTGATAATTTGGGAGCAACACAGCTAAGCTTTAATCCTGTCCAGCATTCAAGGATGAAACACATCCAAATAGACATTCATTTTGTGCGAGATTTGGTTGAGAAAAAAATTATTAATGTTCGGTATGTGCACACCAATGACCAGCTCGCAGATTTACTCACCAAGCCGCTTTCAAGACAAAGGACAGACTATCTAAGAAACAAGATCGGCCTATCCGATGGTAGCCCGTTCTTGTGGGGGCGTATCAAGGAAAATGAAGAAAACAAGCAAGTGACAACTCAAGTTCAGCTACCGCAATAAACACTCCCTGATTTTTTGTGCCTCCCATGATTCTAGGATTAGTCAAGCAAGTGACAACTCAAGTCCAGCTACCGCAATAAACACTGCCAGATTTTTTGTGCCTCCAATGATTCTAGGATCAGTCAAACAAATGACAACTCAAGTCCAGCTACCGCAATAAACACTGTCAGATTTTTTGTGCCTCCGATGATTCTAGGATCAATCAAGCAAGTGACAACTCAAGTCCAGCTACCGCAATAAACACTGCCAGATTTTTGTGCCTCCCATGATTCTAGGATCAGTTTTTTATTTTTGTAAATATTGCCATTTATTGTGTTGTAAATTTTCTTTTCAGTTACATATTTTATACGCCTAAAATTATGCTTCTTTGATTGTATAAATATACAGAGTATGAATAGAAATTATTTGTGAGTTCAAAATTCAAAACCATAGCAGTGTGCCTTCTCTTTACAAGGAATAATACAATATTATAAACTATATTTCAAGAACAGCTAAAATCAAACATGAAAGATGCAATACTGCTAAAGTATATAATGTATCGTTTGGTTTAATCTGCATCAATCTTCATCAGCAAGGCCTTGCCATGAAAAATAAATGTAGAGGTTGCTGAAGCAAAACAAATAGATTTACTCTGAACTGCATTCCTATACTCATTCATAGCTGCTCTTGCACAGGGCTTTCATTTGAGCACAATTCTACAGGTTGATCAACAAATGACTGGATGCATCACTCTAATGATGGTAGGATGGGATCAGGAGTTCATGACCATGACCATTCTGCTTGCAGACTCCAATAAAGGGCCTGTAACCTTAGAAGTTTGATAGAATTGCTGTCTAGTGTACAAGCAAACAATTGAATAAATTGAAAGTTTCTTTAAAACCAACAGTAAACTACATAACAAATGGATACACAAGATTTTCTTGCTTTCTTCATTAAAAAAAAATAAAGATTTTCTTGCTTTCGATCGATCGTCCCCAATGACATGATGCAGTCTTAAAGTGACAATGAGCAGTCTGTAAGAAAACCATTAAAAATGAAATAAATTTAATATAAAGAAAACCTCAAATCACAGATTCAAAGCTATCCAATTTGATTCCAAGAACAAAATTTGAGGTGTATACTAGCAAAATCAATGAGGACATCCTCTTCCTGCCTCCTATCCACTTGCCTCCAAACAATCCATTACTTTCATTCCCTAATCTGACTACCTGCTAGCGTCTCGTAAAATAGCAACTTGCCTTGAATTTCATTCTGCAAATCACGATCGATCGATGGTAGGGGAGGTTTAAGATGTATCATACAAGCAAAATTGCAATGTGTTCTAAGCTGTTTCATGCAAGCAAAATTGAAATTTACAAGAAGGAAAAATTTTCGATACAGTTGCGAAGGTAAAAATAACCAGGATTTAGCTAGAGAAAATCCACCAAACTATATATGGTTTTCCTGGTTCATGCTTATCAGATCCCATCTCATATATGACCACAAGATCTATAATTTTTTTTCTCCTACATGTTTAAAGTTTCCCATTGCAGCAAGCCCAACAAGGAGAGAGACTCTACATCTCTTCTCATTCCTGCTTACAGCCTAGACTAAAAAGAAAATATTCAGCATACATCTGCTTCAGGCCTCTATTCAAAAATGGTGCAAAACGATTCCATATATGAATAATAACGCCTTCTAGATGGCAGATCCCAGAAACTTTATTTAGCTGTCTAGATACTCTAAACTGCTAATTTAAATCTTCACACTTAAGATTACTGGGTAAACAATTGGAGAACACAATATTTGAAACAATGACTCTGTGCATATTTTCTTTCCTTTTCTTTAGGTAGGGAGAGGGGTTTTACATTTAATCAAAGTTCAAATAATGGTAATGAAATATTTAAGCCTGTTTGGCATCATTTTAAATTCTTATTTTTTTATTTTAAAAAACAAAATTATGCAAAGCGAGTCAAAAAAATATATTTGATATTCTCTTTTTATTTTTGCTCATTGAAAGTCACTTTCATTACTTCTAACAAAATTAAAGTAAGAAATCCTTATTTTTAATATTTTTAAAAATAAGAATTTTTTTTTTTTGAACATCACCACCAATACTATCTCCTCAACTACCACTATATCTACCACCACTGCTGCCGCTACCACCATTTGAATCTTGTGTGCACATATTTGTGTATGTATTGATGTATAGTTTACTATTAGCTAATATATTAACTACCTAGAAAGTATTTTCATCAAATTCAATTTTTTCAATTTTGAGAAGATTTCAAGCATGCGAGTATTTGGTTTTGACCAACCTGAGCAAGTCCTTGTAAACGTTTTTGCACCCTGAAAAATGTATAAAAGAATCAAATTCACAAAAAAGCATATCTCTATTAAAAGGAAAAGAAAACCCTTTATTATGCTAGCAAACATATATATTTGTGTATAAGATAATTTCCAAATAACATATTATAATCTAAAATTGTATGCACTATGATTATTAACTTAAGATAGATTATTAAAACAATACGAACATTATCTGTACACGTTATGTATGATACTTCTATTTCAGCAAAAAAAAAAAAAAAAGAAACAATACAAACATCTTCATCGACTATAAAAGTAACAAGCCTTATATTATTGTTTGGAATGTAGAATTTAATATTTATCATTGCAAGAGATCGATACTTTCACCTCTCCACTATCAGAGTATAAATCTAATCAAGGTTGTGTCTTGTGAGATAAGAATTATATGAACTTTATTACCATACAAGCACAAGTCATGAATATCAAATTGTTTATATTTTTTGAAGTCATTAACCATTTCAAGATAGGAAGGAATGATGTTTTACTTGCAAATTCTCTCTACGAAAACCGATTAAAGTTAGAAACAATTTTCTAACCATCTTTTACAAAAAAAAAAGTCAACATAAAAACAATAAATGGTATTGAGAGGAATAAAGGGACCCGGACCAGCATTTCAACATATCATCTGATTGAAGTCAATCACCACCACCACCATCATTCAAAGTTGTGGAGAGGATAGCATCCAAGGAAGATGCTCAAAATAAAATACTCACTCTCTCTTACAGCAAAGAGAGTATAACATTCAAAAGAAGGGACAGTAAAGAAAAATAGAGAGAAAAAGAGGAGCAGAGAGCAGAGTGTTAGAAATTTTTGCCTCAAGTAGATAGGTGGGGAAGGGCGTGTTGGTTATTTTAGGGACTACTTGGATAATTAAGTAGAAAATTCTATAAAATTTGTGAATTGAGCTAGTACATCCAACAAAATTATAAGATTATAAGCTAAGTTAGGCCGTAGCTTTAGAACAAGCTGACCAAATTTTATATAGAGAAAGAAAAAACTCGGCATTTTTTTTTTATAGTAGCTTCTTTTTACAGTGGGGGATTAGAACTTGAAAGGATTTCCTCTTGAGCCGCCGTTAAAGATCCGGTAAAAAGGGGGTTTTTTTCACGGCCAGGTCCATGGAGGGACGTGGAATCCCATTACGAGCAAACGGACCAAAATAACGTTGACCATCAGGTGAGAGCGTGCGTCAGGTGTCACACTAAACTCTCTCCACCAAACTCTCTCTTCCCTTCCATCACTCCCCCCTCACTCTGCTCATCACCGTCCATTCTCGTGATCTTAGGTGTGGAAATAGGGCAGGAATGCGAGTGCACACAACTTTAATGACATCAGATCAGTCCCCTCTTCTTCCACGCATGGCGCAGGAAAACCTCACAAATACTATGAGACTGTGTGTGTGAGAAGGAGAGGAAGGTGAGCGAAGGTGGTAGCTGTCACGGGCCAAGAGTGGTAGTTGGAGCTGCCACTCCTATGGACCCAACTTTATAAGCTCACTCCATGGCCACTGGCCTCTTCAGCTACATCCAACTTAGAAGAATTCCACTGTTAGAGAAGAAGAAAGAGATCAGTGATCGAAGAAATGGCACCTGCCACGCCATTCCTTCCGACGGCCACCGACGAGAAGACGCTGCGTCCGAGCTTCATTCGGGACGAGGACGAGAGACCGAAGGTGGCGTACAACCAATTCAGCGACGATATCCCCGTGATATCGTTGGCAGGGATCGACGAGGAGGAGGAAGGGGAAGGTGGTGAGAAGAGAAAGGAGATTTGCCGCAAGATTGTGGCAGCGTGCGAGGACTGGGGGATATTCCAGGTGGTGGATCATGGTGTTGATGCAGAGTTGATCTCCGAGATGACGAGGCTTTCCAAGGAGTTCTTCGCACTGCCGCCGGAGGAAAAACTCCGGTTCGACATGTCCGGCGGCAAGAAGGGTGGATTCATAGTTTCCAGCCATCTCCAGGTATGGCGTTCTTAATTAGAACAGGTGCAACTGCTTTAAGTCTCTCTCAATTCTCAAAAGGAAAAATAGAGGGTAATGTCATGAAAGGCCCTAACATAAATCTCAAAGTCCGCTGATATTCTCTTCATTTTAATGCAGAACTCATTTATTTTAGTGTTTTAATTCATTTTCTTTAAAAAAAAAGTTTGTAATAAACTATATAATTTACTATTGTTTCTTGATGTTGATTATGTTCTGAATGAATCAAATGAATTCAACAGATGGTAAGGAACTGTAATTAGAAAGCCTGACATTTTTTATTAGCCTCCACGAGAAGCAGTGAAGCATGCATGGAAAATAAAATAAGCGAAAACCATTTTTATCATTTTTCTGTGATTCATGTGTCCAATATGAGTCTCACCTTTCCTCTCCTACAAGATATATACTTCATGTTTGTAGATGAGGGGATGAATTAACAAGAACTCAACAACTCATATAATGCCTTTATATTCAAAAAATAATCTTGATCAAATATATGCTTACATTTTATACCTCAGACACCTCCATATTCTCATAGTTGGCTTCACATTTTGACCGGCAAGCATAGAATTAGCATGCCAATAGTAGTATGTGCAAATATCAATTTTGGAAGATATTCATACAAATTTCAATATTTAGGAGAATATCCAAAAAAAAAAATCTATAAAAATAATGGCTCCACAAATTAATGATTTAGAGGATTGTATTCAAACAGCATAGAAGAAGAAACTAACATTCTAGTTGTCAAAATTTTTCCCGTTTCTTGAACGATATGTGCAGGGGGAAGCAGTGCAAGACTGGAGAGAAATTGTGACATTCTTCTCATACCCGATTCGGGCTCGGGACTACTCAAGGTGGCCGGACAAGCCGGAAGGGTGGAAATCCACCGTCGAGTCGTATAGCGAGAAGCTGATGAACCTGGCATGCAAGCTTCTGGGAGTATTGTCTGAGGCCATGGGGCTTGACAAGGAGGCACTGACCCAGGCTTGTGTGGACATGGATCAGAAGGTGGTGGTTAACTTCTATCCCAAATGCCCCCAGCCGGACCTCACCCTTGGCCTAAAGAGGCACACAGACCCGGGCACCATCACCCTCCTATTCCAGGACCAAGTAGGTGGCCTCCAGGCTACAAGGGACGGAGGTAAGACATGGATCACCGTTCAGCCAGTGGCAGGTGCATTAGTGGTGAACCTTGGGGACCATGGCCATGTAAGTATCAAATTGTTACTAAATATACAATTTCCTTTAATACATTTTCATGATAATATCGTTTTTAGTAGTGCTAGCATGAATCAAACTCGTGGAAATGCCTTGAAAATATCAAAAAAATGCCCCAAAAAAGTCTTTCTTATAATTTCTTGGGTGAATGATATGATCCAAAGTTGGATGCTTTTCATGGATGATATGATAAAATCTTGGTAATTTTTAAATGCAGGTTTTCCTAGTAATACAAATATTTTAAAGCAAGCTTCGTTTTACCATATGGAACAGAATGGTACGAGACATACTGTGCCAATATTGGTTCCATATGTCGAATCGGTCATGTGTCGTACTGTACTGATGCAGTGATAATGTGATATTGGTACATAGCTTAAGATCGAGACGGCATATCTTGCTTTGAAATGAACTAATTAGAAGATTACCACCAACAGATACACTACCTTGAGTATGTCATTGTTTAGTTAATGTATGCACCCTTAATGGTACTCAAAAGTATCTGAAAGAAACTAGAGTACATCATAGCCAAGTGAGCTAGTGTGTTGTTTTAGTTTCAAGAAAATTATAAACTATAAACTGTGAAAAATGTGTAGCCATATACATTTCATTCACTGATGAAGCCGGAGCGACCTGTCAAACACTGCTTCCTTAAAACAGCACTTGAATTTTCTTGCTGATTCTAACTGGATGCTTCCTTGAGACAGTATCTGAGTAATGGCCGGTTCAAGAATGCCGACCACCAGGCGGTGGTGAACTCGAACTATGAACGGCTGTCGATCGCGACGTTCCAAAACCCAGCCCCTGAGGCAATTGTGTACCCACTGGCAATCAGGGAGGGAGAGAAGCCAGTGTTGGATGAGCCCATCACGTTCGCTGAGATGTACCGAGGGAAGATGAGCAAGGACCTGGAGCTTGCCAAGCTCAAGAAGATGGCCAAGATGGAGCAGCAGGAGGTGCTGAAGAAGGCCGGAGAGGTCACTGCCCAGCCCAAAGCTCTTAATGAAATCCTAGCTTAATAAATTAGATACAAACGTGTTGTCTTTTTCTCTCTCTATATACCTCTTTGTTTGGCAAATCGAGTGATGCTGTTTGTTTTTTGAGTGATGCTGTTTGTAACCCTTTATCATTTGCAATAAAATATCTAGATGTCAAATTTTAATATATCTGAAAGAGTGGGCTCTCAACCTTTTTTTGGTTGCAGAAATAAGTGTTTCAGAAGACAATATATAGCTTCCAAACCATCCACCCATTGTTTTGGTGCAAAGCTCCACAAATATATGTAAGAAATTGATTCAGAAGGGTTGTGTGTTCTAACTTTGCCAAACATTTTGCCATCAATCGAAATAGACAACTTGACAAGGGAATAAAATCTTATTGCGAAAAGATAAGGAAATAAAAGAAAAATAATTGAAAAGAAAGCTTTCCTTCCTGCTTCGTTATATTCTTTTGAGAAATACAATGTTTCCTTGTCTTGTTTATGCTTCTGTGTCCAAGGAAAAGTAGGTTTCTCCCTCCACTAACAACTGTGGGCACCTTTCTAAGAGACAGTGATCACACTAATGATGAACTTTATTGTATCTATACTCATAGATTGCTGCCATTTAAATAAAGTTTTCCATCAGATGAACTGAGATCATAGCAACATAAATAGAATCCATTTTCATTAGATAAGTTATAGTAACAAGTTTAATTGCTGAAGGTGTGATCCGAATCTCTTAAAACAAAGCCAGAAAATAATTCAATGGATCAATCTTAATTGTAGATCGAACACCCATCTGTCGCATACTCATCCGTGAGAGCTATGGTTTAAGACACAACCTTCAATGATTTCTCTTGGTACTACTGAACCAGTTGTGTATGCCCTTGCAATTAGGGAGTCGATCATCCAAAAAAACTAACCAAAAAATATTATTTGAATTTCTGAATCTTATATAAATATCTAAGATATTCCCATACGATATAGAATCGCACTTTAAGTCCTGATGTCAGACCAAATTCAATCACAAATCTTACGAACCCATGGCTAGCCCTAAATAACTTGTACTGTAGCACCTTAGTCTACATAGGATGTGGGCTCGACCCTCTTTGTTAATATTTGATCTATAACCTGGCCCAAATAGCTAGTTTGATCTATACGAGCATCCAAAATATGTCTCACCATGCGAGACTAGAATCCTTGCATATGAAGTGGACCTACATCAGCATCCAAGTTTTTGCTATCATACAGTTAATATATGACTAAATACAAACTCATCCTTGCAAATACCACACTGGTTCTTTTGGAGCTATCCATAAGGCGATCATGTGATATTATTGATTATTTGACATTAAGAATGTTGGGACTTGAAAAAGCAGAGTATGAAAGGACTCATGCTTGCATTTGTTCAATGAAGAGATTGAATGCTTTGAGCCAAGAAACTCAAATAACACGACAGCACTAATAAAAAGCAAAAGAAACAGTGCATTTCAATTTCACCGAACAGCAATTCCAAATATGATCTGCTAACACAAACAACTTGGCCAGAAATCAATAAACTACCAAACAGATTAGCTACAAAACATCCAGATGAGTTTCCAATTTACGACAAACAGATGCTCAAGCAAATGAAAGAACAGCAATAAGCACGAGAATATAAGCAACTCTCTAAGCAGCCTTCTCTGATTTGGCAGCAGTTGCAGCAGCCTGTCCTCGAAGCCGTCCTGTCCTTCTCGCAGCAATAAGACCAACCTTCTGTCCAGGGGGGGCATCGCGGCGGACGGTTGATGCATGCCCAATATGCTGGTGGTTTCCTCCTCCATGAGGATGTTCCACAGGGTTCATGGCAACACCACGAACCTTTGGCCAGCAGTTCCTCTTCACACGGAATTTATGATACGCATTCCCAGCCTTGAGGAGGGGCTTCTCAGTTCTACCTCCACCAGCAACCTGTCCAATCATTGCACGACAACCACTTGGCACAACCTTCTTTGAACCAGAAGGAAGCTTGATCCTGCATGAATGAAAGCAGTGCTGTCAAAATCCTAGGTAGCATATCTTTTATGCCCTGGTTGACTACCATTCTACCAGTGATTCATGTGTTGCTTCCAATATTTTCAAGATACCCTCTCTAACATTTCCGAATAACCTAACTACTTAAAAGTAGCCAGAAGGACTGCAACTGTCATAACTGTTTGTGCATGGATATGCGATGAGGAAAGCAAAACTCATGCCATTCATAGAAATTTATATGGAGCTTCCAAAAAAGAGGCATAACAATATGGGCAAGCAAGTCCATGAAACGGAAGTAGAAAGGCATTCTGCAAAGTGAATATGAGAATATTTTGCTATGCTACTTCACAACAGTATTATATAGCCATAATAATCAATTCTTATCTCAAGGATTTGGATCAGCTTTATGGATCCTCATCCACCAATATTTATGACCATCAAGTCTTTACATTCCATGAAAGCATAGCTTAATAAAATTCAGATATACTTTCAACCAGGCAAAAAAGAATAAGAAAACTAGACCAGCCTAAAGACAGTGGCATCAATCTTACTAGAAGTAGGATGTATCACCAACAAGTTAAAATTTGACAAGGACGCTGTACTGGTGTAGAACTATTACCAATACTAACCAAATTAGCATCAATATAACAGGTATCTAGCATCTATTTTTTAATAGTAAGATGAATGATTATGTTAGTTGAGTAGTAGACATTACCACTTACAGAATCTGCATGTCATCTTAAAAACAATCATGGGCTTCCAAATTAACAAAAGGCAGCAGAAGTGCTAAGTAGAGGCAATTTTATGTTTGGCATCTCAACACTACAGGTACAAGCATCAGTCACCTACCAAGTTTTTTTTTAATATGATATCAAATCTAGCCTATTGGTTTTTGTGGCTCGCCATCACTCAAGTTTTTCACACTGGTTTCCTGGACGCTAACAGACTTTTCTGTTCACAAATCTCATGGTTTTTGATCCCATAGAATTTGGAAATCAATGGATAGCACGCACTCATAATTTAAATTTATACATTTTTGTGAAGTAACAAACCTAATGATTCTCTATTTCGACTAAAAATTTACCAAAATTACTCCAAATATGTTTAGAACTCTAAAGGACCAAGCAATCAGCATTATCACTTGGTTAAGCCACAGCCCCTGAGTGAGGCTTGAAAATCTAAAGGAGATCTTCCAGAGGGTATGTGATATTTATAATGCACAATACAGGTGACAAGATGGAGTATTGCTACTCGAGTTCGGTGGGCAGGCTTCTCTTAAAACATATAAAAGACCACAATATACGAATGTCCAGAACACCAAAATCCTACTGGTGGTTGAAGTATACTGACAAAATACTAGAGGAAACTAGAACTTACTGTCATACTCCACCATGCATCCAACATTCAAAATCAAAATGTATCTCGTAATTGTTGGTGTTTGTTCGAGTCTTTTTAATATACACAACTTTCCCACTTCACATTAAAATTATCACCGGGTACAGGACTACACTTTTCAAAGGCATATGTAATTCTTAGGGATAAAAACAATTAAATTAAAATCTCGCTGATCTCCTAAAAGTGTTACTATATACTATTCTGAAGGATGCCATTGCATGCTAGGCAAATGAATGATAGACACTTGAGGTATCTTAATCACATAAATATGGAAAGTAAAGATTTTGTTTCAGAAGATTTACTAGCCAATAAGCAAAGAATATTTCTAAAGGACAAGAGAAAAAATAACATGTAATGGAAAAAAAGATATTTATTTCTGAAAAGAATCTCCATAAAAAGGGATGCTTCTTCAAATTCCTAAATGATATAAACATGCACGCATTATTTTGTGAACTTGCGAAAATTTAATAAATAAAATCTAAAAGAATTGCAACAGAAAAACAAACAACTGATGCTACTAAATTGCAAGTATAGGGCAAATTGAACTACTTGTTCTATTTCAAAGTTGCTGATAGCCTTTTCATCAAAAACTTGGAAAAGACGTTTTGAATCTTATCTCGTAGAATTCAACCCAAACCTTCAAGAATTACATACAGATGTTCAAATTACAAACCGAGAAGACCATGAAATATAATCTGAACTATAAATGAAGGGCATCATCTTATATAGCAGTGACTCATGAAATTGTTTCACTTTTCAGTGCTGCATAATCCATGTTTTGCATCATTACCCTTAGACAACACAATCCACATCTCAACCAAATAACCATCAAGATAACCCCCACAACAGTCGACTAAAAAAATTCGGCTATCCTTCAGCATTTAAATTCTGCATTAAACTACCTCAAATTTTTGTCAAGCAAATATGATCTCATGTCATAATTAATAATCAATTATGCCCAACACCATACACTATAACTAACATCCCCAACACGAGAACATATGCACGAGATTAATCACAAATCACAAACATCAAAAGAAGCAGCACCAGAGGACCATGAAGCTATGATGTGGCAAAGATACCAATTTTTCCCGCTCAAAGAAGCATATTACGCTTTCAGATCAGGGGAAAAACCAAAAAGATCATAACTTTTGATCTAGGAAGAGAACAGATCGCATCCAAAAGCCCTATATTGGGGCTAAGTAATGGACCTGGTAGTGCCGTTGTCGGGGTTATGGCTAATGACGATAGCGTAGTCGCCGGAGGCGCGGGCGAGGACTCCACGGTCGCCGACGTGGTGCTCGACGTTGCACACGACGGCACCTTCGGGGATAGAGCGGAGCGGCAGAACGTTTCCGACCATGAGGGAAGCCTTGCGGCCGCAGTAGACAAACTGACCGGTGTAAATGCCCTCGGCGGCGATGAAGAGCTCCTTCTGGTGCTTGTAGCGGAAGGGGTGTCGGAAGGTGACGCGGGCGAGTGGGGCGCCGCGGCCGGGGTCGTGGATGATGTCGGTAACAACGCCCTTGATGTAGCCGTTGCGCTCGCCGTAGTCGAGACTCCGGAAGCGGGCCGGCCCCTTGCGGTGGTGGGTGTGGGAGCGGAAGACCGAGCCGGCTCCCTTCCTCTGGGCACGGATCACGCGTCCCATAGCGGCGGCGGAGAGCGGCGGCGAGGAGGAGGAAGGGGCACGGAGCGACGGAGCGAGGGTTTGGGGCTTTTAAGAGGGTATTTATCGGGTGGGGAGTAGACTAGTAGTCGAAGAAACGAGGCTTTTGGGTTGCCCTAGAATGAGCGAGAGTGGAGCATCGTGATTCGTGTTGATCTCAGAACCTTTGATATTACTATCAGGACCATTGGGCTAATGGAGGGCATATTGGAGGTAGAGAAAAGGGGTTCCGATTCGACCGGGGGCGGGGATGGCTGGGGGCCCTGCGGCGCAGGGGGTGGGGGAAGCGATGAAGGAGCGGTCTTGGGCAGACGTTGCAAAGGGACCGGCTCGGCAACCGGCGTGGACCTGCCACCAGCCATCTTCCCGTGAGTTGGAGCTCATGCAGAATAGGTTCTCCGACGAGGTGGTTGACATCTCGGAAGAGGAGCTGGAGGATGCACGGGCGGAGTGGCGGAGCTCGGCGGTCATCGTAAAAAGCTTGGGGAGGACAGTCCCAGGTGAGTGGATTGCGAAGGAGATCAAGAGGGTGGGTCGATTGGCCTACAATGTGGAGGCTTTCCCGCTTATGGACGGATTCACTGTTCTTCGGTTCGCCAAGGAGGAGGATCGCGAAGCTGCTGTGATGAACGGCCCCTGGACAGTGGCTGGGCAGCTTGTGGCGATGGATAGATGGCAACCCAACTTCGTGCCTGGCGCCAAGGGGGTGGGCAGGGTGGTTGTCTGGCTCCGGCTCCCTCGTCTGCCTGTCGATTACTGGAGGAAGGAGACCATATATAAGATCGCGGCAAGGGCTGGAAATCCGTTGGCTCTGGACGGGTTCACGGAGTAGGGGCGGAGGTTTGGCTTCGCGAGAGTTAAGATCGAGCTCGACTGCTCTGGCTCTCTTAAACCGGGGACGATGGTGAGGGGAAGAACAGGTGGAGTCGAGGAGACCTTCTGGCAAAGCTTCGTTTACGAGAACGTGCCTGCCCCGTGCTCCAAATGTGGCCAGATTGGGCATTCGGCGCCGGAGTGTGGTCGTTTCACTCCAGTGGCGGGTTCAGGGGAGACGGCGGAGACAGGGGGGAGGAAGACGCCTGGCTCCGGGGGGGATGATCAGGGGGATGGTGAGTCGGAGCGTGGGGAAGCTGATGCAGTGAAGGAGCCGGCGGTGTATGGGCCATGGATGGTGATGAGTCGTCCCTGGCACAAGCCGGTGGCCAAGAAGGCGGTACAAAGGAAGGAGACGACTGTGGCGGGATCTCGGTCGGACCCGGAGATCACTCCTTCCCGGGCCAGCGCTAACTCTACTGGGGTCTCCTCGCCGGCCGACCTTGAAGGGTGGCAGAAACCCTCTAAGGTGGCCCGGAGGAAGACGCCGGAGAAGGATGTCGCGATGGCTGGTGTGGGGGTGGCCACTGGTGAGGTGAGTCAACCCGGTGCAGGTGCTGAGTCAGGCGACGGGTCGGGTCCGGGTCGACTCGACGAGGCATTGGGCCGGGGTATCGGCCCAGAGGAGGGTGGGCTGACCGATGGTCCGGGCCGGATGTCTGGTCCGAGGGATGGGCCGGTTGCTGATCCGGGTTGTGGCGGGCTGGGACCGAGTCCGAGGAAGAGGTCTAGGAGCCCATGCCGAGGGCTGGGACCTAAAGGCCGGATTCTGAATGGGATGTGCTCTCTTCAGCCATGCCCGGAAGGAAGGTCGGGAGCGGGTGGTCATCGGAGGAGCTGGAGTTCTCCTCCTCCGTTTTCGGCGTCGAGCAACCGACCCCCGCGGGCAGAGCGTGAGGGCAGGGGGGTCGGTGATACCACGCGGCGTGGGATGATGGCGGCCTCCGGTAGGAAGATGAAGAGGGCTAACTCGGTAGCGGCGGATCTCTCGGCAGCTGGACGACGCTCTCCGGTCAGGACGTTCGACGAGGCGGGACGCTCGGACGGACGGGAAGGGCGTGGGACGGCTCCGAACGACGACAGGCGAGGTAAGGGTCCTATGCTTGACTCTGTGTATGCTTCCCTTCAGTCTGTTGCTATGGGCCATGGTTCGTCACTCGGACATAGCTGTGTGGAGGGTGATCCTGGGAGACAGGAGGTGGGGGCAGCAAGTTCTAGCATCGAATCCAAAGGAAGAAGGAAGAATGGGGGATCTGGAGAGGGGCTGTGTAGGGGAACGACGGCGGGAACGGGATCTATGGCTGGGTCTGCAGCAGGTGGTGGTATGGCACACCAAATAGCACATATGGCTGGGGAAGGAGAACACCACCGTATGTTGTCCCAACTGATGGCTGTTGCGAAGCAGGTGAATCCGGTGGATTTGGTAAGAGGAGGGACCTCTGAGGAGCTGGTTTTCCATGACTGCAACCCAGGGGTAGGGGGTTGTGACAAGCCCGTTAGTGATTTATGAAGATCCTGATATGGAATTGTCGTGGTGCGGGGAAGCCTTCTTTCGCCTCGGCCTTTCGTAGGGTTGTGCAGCAGCACAATCCGGATATGTGTGTTGTCTTGGAAACCCGGTTGGCGGGACAGAGCCTACAGAAGGCTAGGAGAGCGGTACCGAGGTCGTGGGGATTCTACTCAGTGGAGTCTCAAGGGCTATCTGGTGGTATTATTGTTACATGGGCGCAGGGACCATGTAAAATGGATGTTTTCCATGTCTGTACCCAGGAGGTGATTTTGGTCATTTCAGAGGGCAGTAGGAGGCCTTGGGTATTTGCTGCGGTGTATGCCAGTACTAATTTCAGGTTGCGGCGGATATTGTGGGAGGAGTTGTCTCAGCTGATTAGTGTGGGTTACCCTATGTTAGTAGCAGGAGATTTTAACTGTATTACAGATTCCTCTGAAAAGATGGGGGGCAGACCGTTTGCCTATGAGAGGAAGATTATGGAGTTTCAGGACTTTCTGACATCGACTGGATTGATAGACCTGGGTTTCGTGAGCCCCAGGTACACTTGGTGCAATAATCAGCAGGGTCGAGCTAGAGTGTGGGAGCGTCTTGACAGAGCATATGGGACCGTTGGATGGGTTCAGTGCTATCCGGATCATCGGGTGAGCCATCTACCTAGGATAGCGTCTGATCATTGTCCTCTATTGGTCAGCACAGATGTACACATTCCAGTTCGACCCCCATTCAGATTTGAGAAGATGTGGCTCTGCTATCCGCGGTCTTGGGGGATGGTGAGGGAGGCATGGAGTACACCAGTCAGGGGTGACGCTATGTACCGGGTGTCCCGGAGATTGGAGCTGACGAGGAGACGGTTGAGGAGGTGGAATCGTAAGGAGGTTGGAGATATCTTCAGGAGGATCGAGGAGGCAGAGGAGGCTATTACCAGGTTACAGATGCAGGAGGCTTCGGGTGGGGGCCTCATGGAGGGGGAGATGGTAGAGTTGAGATCACTTTTGTCACTGCATGACTGCCTCCTTAGACAGCAGGAGATTTTCTGGAGACAGAAATCGAGAGCCCAGTGGATTGTGGAGGGGGACAGAAATACCAGGTTCTTCCACCAGGCGACAGTTATCAGGAGGCAGCAGAATAGGATCAGAGCCATCAGGGGCGAGGATGGGCAGTTGTCAGAGGACCCGGATATGATTCAGAGAATTTTGGGTAGCTTTTTCAGGGCCAGGTGGACCGAGCAGACTACAGGGGAGAGCACTGTGGGTATCCCATTGCCCTCGACAGGGATATCTGAGGATGAGACTGATGCACTGATTAGTCCGGTTTCGGAGAGGGAGATCAGAGAGACGATGTGGTCCCTAGAGGGGGACAAGGCCCCGGGGCCGGATGGGTTTCCTCCGGTGTTTTTCTAGAGATATTGGGTGATTGTAGGACGAGATGTGACGGAGGCCATACAGCAGTTCTTCGAGACGGCAGTGATGGCGGCAGACTGGCAGAGGACCTTTATTACTTTGGTTCCGAAGCGGCAGGACGCTTCGGAGCCGAGTCATTATCGCCCGATTAGCCTTTGTACGACCTTGTACAAAGCTACGGCGAAAATCATTGCTGCTAGATTGAGAGTTGTCCTCCCTAGACTCATTGGTCCAGAGCAGGGGGCCTTCCTGGAGGGGCGGAGCATTTCTGACAATGTGCTTATTGCCCAGGAGTTTATGTATGATCTTGGCAGAGCCCCGGTTAGGGGGAGCTTGATGGGGATCAAGCTCGATATGGAGCGGGCCTATGACAGGATGAGTTGGGATTTCGTGCAGCAGTCCTTGCAGGGGTTTGGCTTTCATGAGACGTGGATTAGATGGGTTATGGGTTGCATTCGGACCCCCTCCTTTGCCATTCTGGTGAATGGGACGCCATCCCGGTTCTTTGTGTCATCCGGTGGGCTGCGACAGGGATGTCCCCTATCCCCGCTACTATTTATTATATGTGTTGACGCCTTGTCTAGATCCCTACGCCAGGCAGTGGATACTCAGGAGTTGGAGGCTTACAGACCGGCGATTGGGGCCCCTGCGATATCTCATTTGCTATTCGCCGATGATTGTTTGCTTCTTGCCAGGTCGACGCGACAGGCGGCCCGGGTTATAGGTCAGATTCTTCAGGTCTACTGTGCAGCATCAGGTCAGAGGGTCAACTTGTCCAAGTCAGCTATCATTTTCAGCCCAAAGACTAGACTGGCTATGAAGCATTTGATATTGGAGACTTTGGGGTGGGTGAGCAGGTGGGCACGATGATATACTTGGGCATCCCATTATCTGGTCGGCGGTTGCGGAGTGGGGATTGCTTGCCTAGTGAGCTGTGTATTAGACGCAGATTAGCGGGTTGGCGGATGCACACTCTATCTATGGCTGGGAGGATCACCTTGGTGCGTTCGGTCCTTGCTTCGGTTCCTATCTATCTGCTCTCCAATGCCATTGTTCCAGTGAGGTTCCTGCGTTCCCTGGAGCGGTTGTCTAGGGACTTTATATGGGGGAGGAGTAGTGGCCGAGGTGGTGTTCATTTGTTGGCATGGGAGGTGGTGTGCCAGCCTACTAGCTGTGGTGGGCTGGGGGTTCAAGACTTGGCAGTGAGGCGGGAGGTGTTAGTAGCCAGACATGTGGCCAGATTTATGCTTGAGCCGGAGTGTCTATGGTCCTCGCTGTTGAGGGCCAAGTACGGTGCCATGGTATCGGGTTTGCATATGGGACGTCGTCACTCCCCGGTGTGGAGGGAGATGTGTGCTAGAGCTTCGGTGGTGCTTCCGGAGATCGGATGGGCTATTGGCGACGGTCAGTCTATTGATGTGATGGAGGACAGATGGGTGACCGAGGTACCGCTTAGTCGTATGCCGACCATGGTGGACTCGGCGAGAGTAGCTAGGTGGAGGGTCAGTGACCTATTGGATGCTGAGGGAGGACGATGGAGGGAGGAGCTGGTGCGGGAGGTGTTTGGGGAGCAGTTAGCAGAGCTGGTCCTAGCCCGAGCGACCCCTAGGGGGGAGGCGGATAGGTTAGTATGGATACCGACAGGGCGCTCACGGGTGCGAGCTAGGGACCTTCATACAGTGATCAGCAGGGAGCCAGTACAACAGATTGAGGGGCGGTGGATATGGAGGATGCGGGTCCACCCGCGAGTGGCACTTTTCATATGGAAGGTGGCGTGGGGCTGCCTTCCGACCAGGAGTATGTTAGCTCGACGTGGCATGAGGATCTCTCAGTGTTGTGAGGTATGTGCAGATATTGAGGAGACTGTGGAGCACGTCCTGCTGCAGTGCCCTAGGGCTCGCGACATATGGAGTAGCTCCCCGATATCGTTATCGGCCTCGGTGGTGTCGGCGCAGGTCTGATCCAGTGGCTGAGAGGCTCTATGCGACGCCCCAGATCTGTTGAGGTGGGGATTTATGTGGCCTACCTGTCCTACCATATATGGTTGGACAGGAACACTGGTATTTTTGAGGGGAGGAGGGCGACTCCGAGGATGGTGGTGGATAGGGCGACGAGGCTTGCGAGGGAGGTCATTGGGGCGACTTCGGTAGTCACCTCTGGGCTGGTCAGGGATATCTGGGGTGCTCATCACGCTGTCTCAGCGCCACGGTTTGCCTATGTCTCTTGGGCACCCCCACCCCCTGGCTATCTCAAGGTGAACTTTGATGGCAGCAGGTCGGCAGATGGTTTGTTTGGAGGGGTCGGATTTGTGATCAGGGACCATCTTGGCAGGTTGATAGCAGCAGGAGGACGGCGCACGCCTGGATCTACAGTGATTGGAGCAGAGCTGCAGGCAGCCTGGGAGGGTATATCCTATGTGAGGCAGGTATACGGGGCTGTGCGGGTGTACCTCGAGGGTGATTCTTCGGTGGTGATTGATTGGATTCGGGGTGTGGATCGGTTTGGGGATGGCCATCCCCTCATCCGAGAGTCCCGTAGGATGGCTCAGATGATGGCTGACTTTCGGGCAGCGCATGTATTTAGGGAGGCGAACCGGGCAGCAGATTGGGTCGCCTCCTTTGTCGCTCGGCACTCAGGTGATATTTTGTGGACGTCTGTTGCAGACGTCCCCCCACAGTTGTACTTCTTACTTTCTTCTGATTTGGAGGGCTGTACTCAAATTCGAACTATATGATATGAGTAGCCGTTTTCACCAAAAAAAAAAAAAAAAAGGGATGGCAATGGGTCAGATATCTATTTCATTATGCTTGTCTTGGGGCAAGGCAAGGTGGATAGAATGGACGAGTCAGATTGAATAAAGTTATAAAAATTAAATTTTTATATATATTTTTTTTATTTTAAAAAAAATGGTAAAAAGTTATATATCCGGTTCATATTCGGAATGAATTTTATCATTATTAATATCCATTTTGGACCGGTCATATGTCAGATAAATTCTCCTTTATTCGAGTCAAATCAGATCGAGTGCCATCTCTATCAGAAAACACCAAGGTCTCATATTATCTTTGTATAGTTTTTTTGAAAAAAAAAATCTTAAGTATAATTTTTTATTATTTTTTTTGCGTGAATACCCTCCTAAATATCAAATTTTGCATTAATATCCTCCCAAAATTGATATTTGCATGTATACCCTCATAAAACACTTGTTTTACTATTCTATTCTTTTTATATTTATTTTTTCATATATACCCACGCCATCTAATGTCGTTAAAAAATTAACGATTTCAAATTAAAATGACTAAAATATTCTTAATTGGTAGATGTGCAGTAAGAAATATTTATAAGGCGATCGCGATGAAGGATAAAAAAATAATTTCAAAACTTTATTTTATTTTTAATTAAAATAAAGGGTTTTTTGCATGAATACTCTTCTAAACATCGGATTTTGCGTGAATACTCTTCCAAAATTGATATTTGCATGTATACCCTCGTAAAATACTTGTTTTGCTATTCTATCCATTTTTATTTTTATTTTTTCATTATACCCATGCCATCTAATGCCGTTAAAAATTAACGGTTTCAAATTAAAATGACTAAAATACCCTTAATGGGTAGGCGCGCAAATAGAAATTTTTATAAGGGTATACAAGCAAATAGTAACTTTACAAGGATATTCATACAATTTTCTATATTTAGAAGGATATTTACGCAAAAAAAAATCCTAGTAGATGGAAAGAATTTAGATACATTAATTAATGTGATAGCCTTTATAATTCTGTATTTATTAGAAAATGTATTTGGTTCTATCACCAAAGGTCTGTTTCATGAATATAACAAAAATATACAATAGGATTTGCAAATTGGCTGTATCTAGATTTACCTCTGCAATTGATCTGATGATGGGATTAATATTATAAGGGGAGTAGGATTCAAGCGTGGAAGGATGGCAACAAGCATAGGTTCACAGAATCCAAAGGTACCTCGGCCCGTCAGGATTCTCTCTCGATCTATTACACTGTTGATACCTCTGGTGTCTCGGTAGCTGGCTTTTTTTTTTTTTTTCCTTCTGTTTTTTGGTTTTTGTTTCCTGTAACTTTTGAAGGGAGAAAGTGAGGGAACACTCAACGAAATATGGGTCGTGTCAGTTTTCTGCAATGGAATTGGATTTTGGAAGAAGGTCTGGGATTTTTTTTGTCCTCGTGGGAGGGGAGCTGGGAGACGAAAGTTCCGTCCGATCAGTCATATAGATAAAAAATAGTGTGATATGAAATTTGGCTTGGTAAGTCATGGGTCATCTGTTCTGACCGAAGGTCAATTGCAAGTCTTTCAAGTCATGGGTCACCCAGCACCTCCTAATTATGGTATTTGTGCTTTGTAGTCCTTGATTAAGCCAGCTTTCAATCTTTGTCGTTAACTTGGTATTGAACAATAATGATGCCTGATTAAAGGAGCTCTGCAATTCTCCTTCTAGCTAGGATCCTTTTTAATGGTACGCATCCTAAGGGTAAAAGTCCCACCAGTGCAATCTTAAATGCTCCTAGCTACGATAACTTCTAGAGGGGAAGAGAGAGAGTGAGAAAAAAAAAACAAAAATAAAAACAAAATAGACCAGGAAGGAAGGAGATCGCGATCTCGCCGTCGCGAACGCTAGCGATCGCATCTCCCGCGATCCCACGGAGGGGGGGGGGGAAGCCGGGCGCGGGGGGGGGGGGGGGGGGGGGGAGGGGGCACTGTGGAAGTCGGGCACGGGGAGTGGGGAAGACAGGCGCGGGGAGGGGGGGCAGACGGGCGCCGGAGGGGGGATAATAACGTCATTTCATATTTTACTTTTATTTTTAATTAATAAAAATATGATTTTTTAACACCGTTAGAACAACCGTTATATTAAGGATATTTGTACAATAACAGAGTTTTATGAAAGTATATATGCAAATACCAATTTTCAAAGGGTATTCACGCAAAATCTGATATTTAGAAGGGTATCTATGGAAAAAAACCCCTAAAATAAATATGATTTTTATTAACAGTATTGGAAGAACCGTTATATTAGAGGTATTTGTGCAAAAACAGTATTTTATAAGGATACAGAAATAAATATAAATTTTAAGAGGATATTCATGCAAATTTAAGTTCTTAGAAAGATATATAAAATCCTTTTTATTTACCAAACATTGGTATACTTATCAATATCATCTATTTTAGCAAATTTTGAATAATAAATAGTGATCAAATTATTAAAGACCAATATTTGCTTTGCCTCAGGATATTTATAAAGCTTCTAATGGGGTGGGAATATTAAGCATGTAGATATATTTAGCTAAAATAAATAAAGAAGAAGAAGAAGAAGAAGAAGAAGAAGAAGAAAATGCATATCTTCATGTTCAATATAGCACAAAGTTAGCTAATCCACCTCCTTGAATGAGATGGCTAAGCTTATGAAACATAGTCATGAATTCATAAAAGTAATATTGTTTTCAAATAGAAGTAATTTAGAAAAGAATTAAAAAAAAAAAGTGAACAAAAAAGTTACCAACCCCCATGAATTACCCCTTTGGGGATTTTGGGTAGTTGCATCCCTCTCCAACTCTCTCTCTTTTCTCCCAAGGATTGATTGCTAGCGATCTAGAAATCTTTTTTTCTCCTCCGAGAGAGAGAAATATAGAGATTAGTGAACAGGAATTGTGTTATATAAGCTGAATTGTGTTTACACGAACACGACACAACCAAGGCATTACCTTGGGCTTGTTATGAGAAAAGGGGAAAAAATCAAAAATAGAGTTTACCTGAAAATTATTAGTAGAAGTGGAAATAATGCACTATAGAAATAATATTAATATGTTCAACAAAGCAAAAAATCACCAAAGATCCCTGCCAAAACCCGGAAATTAGATCTTATCTGAAAGTCATAAAATTAAACAATGAGCCCACCTAACATTCCCTTAGGTCTCTAACGGTCAATCGCCAACTCCTGAGAACCCTTGCTTACGTCCCAAATTTGCGCCCCTCTAAATTTGAGATTCTTCCTACTATGGCTGCTCACACTACTCTGGCATAGATGCAACTAGCAAAATTAGGAATAAAAAGATAACTCAACACCAGAGAACGACCTCCTGCGTCCGTCCAGAAGACCTCTCTTAAATGCTAGGCTTCGAAAATGGCAGCCAGAAGATTCTTCCCAAGTTTCAACAGCACTGATATCCCCATATAATAGTTGGCTTTGAAATCACTATTTTCGCCAGCTTAAGAAATGGCTATTGTTTTCCCCAGTTCATACTTGGGCTTGATTTGTAAGGAATCAAGGAATAGCTACTAGTAGCTTTATAACATTAATAAAAGAAGGCCAAACATTAACCATGATGTTTGATAATATCACTGTTCACAACACACACATTGTAACATGAAGCCTGCTGTATTACGACTAAAGACACAATAAAATGGCACGATATTATGCCTTTACGCCAACAATATTAGGAGCAAAGATAATTAAAAAAGACAGCTCAATGCACGAGACGACTCCTATTATTGGATCCGGGTACGCAGCCTTATCCTGCATGTAGAGATGCTATTTTCATAATTCGAAACTGTGACCTGTAGGTCACAATGAAACGACCTTACTGTTGTGCTAAGGCAATTGAATATCCAAATCAAATTTTGATGATACAGAATATTGGAAATAGCAATTGATTATAATCAAACAATTACATTGGCCCTGCTTTGTTTTTTTATCTCATAATGACATCTAATATGCCCTGCATCCAAAGTAGGTTGTTTTTCAGTGGAAGAGCTAGTCATGGGAAGAATTAAATAGACTTCTCTCAGTGAAATTTACAAGGAAAAAGAAGATAAAAGATAATTTTCATTCACAAATTGTCACTATAATGTGTTAGTAATACATGATCGTCTGTATCCCCCATAGAAAGACAACTGCATCAACCAATAGCCATCATTAGTATAATACTGTGACCAAAAAGCATGGTTACAATACCATAACAGAAAAGCATAACTTGAATGACCATAACAGAAAAGAAAGCTAAATGCTCTTGGATTTCATGATTCAAGGAAAGGATGAACTGGTTATGCTCTGGGGCCCAACCTTGGAAAGGAAACAGAGACAAGAATTGCATTGCTGGCATGCCATGTGGCATCAAGATATTGGAGCGATGCAAGGGGTTAGTGCAATACACGGTGGGATTGTAGTATAGGGTACCAAATCCTTCATGATACATGATTTTTGGTATCAGGGTGGGGTCCCTAGGACATTTTTTATATGTGATAATGAGTTAGGATATCCGCTTAGGATGAGACTACTTAACCTTGAATCTGTATGTCACAGGGCCTGATTTGCTGCCCCTACCAGAGTATTTTGCATCTGGCTTGGACTTCTATAGGGAGTGAATTGTCAGGGGTGAGTTTTCTGCTAGGCAATCTTGTTCAAGAATAGTTAATGTCTTCCTGGGAGGAGATAGCTAAGTCTATATAGAAACAAATCAAATTAAATCAGTTTGGTGTTTTACACATCAAAGAGAAAATGATTTGGAGTTTATACCAAGTAAAAATTCAGTAGCGGCCAATAAAAACACATGTTTCGAAAAAATGAGTTCTTTTTCAGTCATACTAGAGCGAAATCATGACCTGAGCCATGGATCTCACCACCCAAAGATATGAATTTAAATTGTTTTTAATAATTTATCAGGAACTTCTAGAACCATACCTGTTGAATTGTGAAGCCATAAAAATTCCATAAGTGTCTAATAAACCGAGCAGATTACTTGACGTAAATGATGCCTTCATCTGGGTCATCACTGCCCAAGTCTCCATTTTCTTCAGATTTATTGGATGGTTCAGAAACTCCTGCATCATGTCTTTCTGCACTCTGCTTCTCATTCTTTAACCTGTCCAAAATTGCAATCACCTGCAGGAGAACACAGAAAACAAATTGTAACTCTATGCTGCAAAACGTTGGCAATAAATCAGAGTATAAGGTTAATCTACAATATATATAAGCAGATTGTAACACAAAAAATGGCATAAAATCTCGTTTCCTTAGATAAGTCTGCAAATGTTTATGTGTGCTGCATCATGCATTACCTCACCATGTTACAGGCCGTATTAACCAGTTTGAGTGACATGGCACTAGCATGTGGAGCAATTCATGCTTACAAGATAAAAGGTTTTTGGTCTTTCACACATACCTCAACAGTATAAAGTTTCATGCTTTGAACAGGTGCACCCAGTATCCAACAATATTAGAAGGCGGCATACATTAGTTGCAACTATATAATGTCCACTGGCATGTTTTAGCAGTTCTATATACCATTGAAAATTACTTGCAGTGTTAGGGATCTGAAATTCTCTGCACCTTTTGATGTCTTCTTTTCTACAGCTAGCATAAAAAAAGTCTCATATGTGATCTCAGATCTGAATATCAGCAACAAACCAGCAGTCTAACAGCAGTGCGTTAGCATAGAGAAATCAGGAACAAGGGAGAGAGAGACCCATAGCATATACTTTTTTCGGTCAAAATAATCTTTCATTCAATTCCAGTAGACCGCCAAACATGTGCCCATCAATCCTCTTAAAAAGACCACTTGACCACCTAAGCTTACCAGGACTTCAAAACAAAAGATGATAAAAGATTAAACAGCAACTGTAAGCCCTCCCAAACTAGCAGTTTTTAGGCCATTCAGGACTGCCAAAAGACAGACAAGAGGAATGACTGGTGGCTTTAGTTCCCCGGTAAGACTCCAGTTCCTTCCTAATTATATTGTACTCCAGAAGCAGATCTCTAGTTCATCATCCCTTTTGAGCTCTATTTTGAGGTATTCCTTCAATCATAAAAGGTGGTGAAAACAATTTGTTGGGAAATTCTTTTGTATTCAACTTCAGCTGCATCTTCAACTACACATATCCTAATACAGTTGAATCCAAATGATAGTTTGATTCTGATAATTCTATCCAAATTCTATCTTAGTACTCACCCCTTTAGTAATGTAACTATCCTACTTACGCATCTGGGAATATCATGAAACAAGGATTTTATGATCATCAATGACTAGTGCATCTAGAAGAGGTTCGAGAACATAACGGTTTAATGTGATCTATCGTGTCTCCTGAGGTTTTATTACTTTATCTGAGATTCAGAACTCCAGTCAAATAACTGTTTGTACAATTATTGCGCAACTACATTATAATTCTAACAATTTCCTAGAGATAATTCTGTATCTTAACATCACCTTAATTATGCATTGCCACTCTCCTACAATCAAAGTCACAGTTCTGCTGTTTCCTAAGTTAGCATGATTTGTTTTATAATTTCAACTGATAACATATATGATCAAGGAGGGTCATGATTGAGGGCATTATCAAAGAAGAGGGAATAAAAAAGCTTGCTGTTCTGATGTGACATTGATAGATTCCAGATAGTTTGCTGTAATCTGCTAATTTGGCTGACTATAGAAAGGGGGTTGCGAAATAAGGATCTTCAGTTTCACATTTAAGGGTAATGTAGGTTAATTGGTTGTCAACATCTAGGAAAAAGATTCAAATGTTTGAAAGATTTAGAATGTTTTCTGATGATATTTGTTATTATATCCAATGCAAAACAGAATATATATATTTATATATATATAAATAAAAAGAAAGAAAGAAACTAAATTAAAGAGAAGAAAAGGAGGAGAGGTCGACCAGGATCAACTCCTTTTTCCTTTGTGCCTAATATATTGTCAACTATGAGAACAACATTATATGCATAGAAGCCGAACCAGGAGCAAGTTCCCCCTGCATATTTGTCTAGGACAAGAATCACTTTATAACAAAGTAGAGTATTCTTCTTTTCTTTTTTTTGATATATCCTTGGTTGTTTGCTGCATAATTGCTTGAGAGCATCAAAATCAACCGACATTTATATACCAACACGAAGTTTTATTCCCATTAATATATTGATTAAAGTTCAAATTTGTTGTGCAACCCTGAACTTGAGGATAACTCATTGATCACAAGGCACAACGGAAGGCATTCTTCAGGGTCACACGAGTACACCACAGTTCATGTTAAGTAGAGGGAACATCAGTCTCACTAAAGCATCACGTACATGGTCAAAACGTACAAATATTAGGAAGTAGGAAGATTTATCATCTTAAGCAAGTTGTCAAGAAGTTCATTTCTATTTATGAAGTTAAATCAGTAAGCCTTTGTACTTAATTTCAAAGTACAGTTCTGCTAGACTCAGGATTGGAATATTCTTTAATTCCAAAATGACGCCATTTTTGAAAATAATGCCGCCATCCAGAGATACCTGCATAAAGAGACTGACCTATCTCTATGATTGGGAATTTTGTACAATAAGATGTAGCTAGATAAAAATCTTTAGTTCAAAAACATGAACTGGACAAGAAGCACAAGTTCATCAAGAAGCAAGTTGACAACAACCTTCTTACAGGAAAAGCTTGCAAATGCTTATAGAGAAACAGATTCAGAATATGATGCCAGGACATAATCCCACTTATGAAAGATAAATAATAAACACCTCATCATGGACATGCTGTGTTCCAGGTGAGTGCTACATTAGGCATAGGTGATATTCAAAATACAGAAAATAACATTAGTGTTCAGCAACCATAGTAATCAACGACTAATTTGCTCATTATAAAATGAAAAAATTGCTTTTGAAAAACAAAAGGAGGCTTCATAAATGATAGATAAAGCATCAACTTACCCTGCTCCCTCTCTCTAAAGACTCATCTTCAATGAAACGTATTTCAGGAGTCAGTTCGCAACTATCATACGCCTCCCCAATTCACCGCGGTACATACTTGGCTTTTGACTTGAGCCCAGCAATAGCTACTTCTTTTCCTCTTTCATCACCAAAGACAGAAACATACACCTTAACTACCTACAAAAGTTGGGAAATATAAAATTGTAAGTTCCTTAAGCCTCAGCCCCCCCCCCCCCGCCCCCCCCCCCCCCCCCCCCCCCACATCACCACCAACAAAAAAACAAAACAAAACAAAACCACCCCAAGGAAAAAGTAAGTTAAGGTACTATGTGCTCCTTGAATTACATATAACTGATACTGCCAACTTCATAGGAGGGAGGATTGAATAACTGTACTGCATAGATGAATGGAAAATCTATACATGAAGGAAAATGTACTGCTTTGATCAATAAGATGCCTCTACAGCAACATACTCCCGACTGGTCCATCTCATATGAGGCCCATAATCCCTTTTATCCTAAGAAATAGAGCCCACAAACTATGTTGCTGCATTTCACGGTCTAAGCAAATATTAAGTGGAACCTACCTCCTCTTGATCAATCCAAAGCTATTGCACTATAAAAGGTTTTCCCGCGGCAATTTACTAATGATCAACTATGCAATTATGTCGAGTATGAAGTTGTAGATTAACAATACTGAAGGTCAGAACCATGAAGCAAAAGTATAGGTTTAACTGAATAAACAAGCAAATTGCTCCAAAGTAGTGATTGCCAAACCGACCTACCAGATCGTTCAGCCCGTATTGAATCAAAAATGCTAAGTCAGAAAGGATCACGGGTCTGGTCGGTTATAAAATCAGTTTCTGCTCCCAGTTCAGTTTCGATTC